>NW_027069684.1:635841-735043 GCF_002906115.3 Quercus suber | reverse complement strand
AGTATTTCTAGAATGTTTTGAAAGAAGAAGATATTGAAAGTGAGAGTTACAATCATTTATATATCATGTGTAAAGTCTTTTAACCATCCAAAAACTGTTCCTAATATTCACAATAGTTTTAATTTCAAGCAGTACAACTTTTGGCTCAAAAACTATCAATTCATAAATTCTGCATAATCTCATACAACACTCATACGTTCAAGATTCATACAACTCTCAATTAATTTTGATGAAACGAAACTTGATAATCTTTTATGTCTTTTAAACAATTCTCGTACGTCCGAGATTGTATAAACTTAGTTTTTTTTACTACAAAGAAATATAATAAAAATAAATAGTGATTTAATAATCAAACAAAACATTTGACACTTTGGAGCCGAAATGAAACGCTATCCTTGCACAATTTGAGCACCCACACAACAATTGCTAAAATATTACTTCAAAATTATCCCTAGGATACAAACAAGTTTATTCCGCTTTGAATACAACAATTTTGGAGAAGTCCCCGAGGATTTTTAGTGTTTCTTTGAAAGCTTTGAAAGAAGTACTAAAAGTGAGAGTAGAATCATTTATATATTGCGGTAAAAAGTTATGGCTGTCCAAAAATTGTTTCCAATATTCACAAATGTTTTCATTTCATGTGGAACAAATTTTGTCCCAAAAACTATCCAATTCCAAAATTTTGCATAATCTTGTGCTACAGTTGTACTTATTGTTTCTTACAAACTCTCAAGAAATTTTCATACATCTCTTGTACATAGAGATTCTCTAAATGTTTTTTTTCCCCATTCCATTGCCACATTTTAATTCACTTTAGTTCTACTAAAGAGGAAGTAACAATTCTCACAACTCGAGGACGAGTTTGTTTCAAGTGGAGGGGTCTGATGTAGGACACAATTTACTATTTAATTATTGTAAATTATTATTTTTGGTATTTTTATGTAAAAAAAACGTTATTTTAGGTTTAGGTGATTTATTTCCTTGTTTTTAGGTGCATTTAATGCTTTTTAGGTCAAATTTGGTTCCTGTTATGGTTAGGTATCAATTAGGAGTTATTTTAGATTATATTTTCTTGTTTGTCAAGTTTTAAGGAGCCCTTAAATAGGCTCCTAAGTTTGTAAACGTTTTTCATAGACTATTATCAATAAACACAGACTTTTGTCAAATTTTCTTCTGGTGGATTCCAGTTTTATCTCCTTGTGGATTCAGGGAAACCCCTCGTGAATTCGAGGTTTACTACCAGAAACTAATAGTTTAGTTTCTGTCCATCAAGAGAGCATCGTGTGTGCTTCTCTTCAGGCTTCCGCGACATCACCACTTTTCCATCCTCCCAACCAAACACATATGAGAGAAAACAAAAATTTTTCTATCCTCTCACTTTTTATCATCTCCCCTTTTTCTGTCCTCCTACTTTTTCATACATCCAACCAAACGGACCCTTAATAGTGTGGGCTTAGGAATCGTCCCCCTTATCCCTTTAGCATACCTCGTCCATGTTTGAGAGAATAGTCAAGTACTTAAATAGTCAACCAGCTTGGTTCTTCAATTTTACTATTTCTTTTATTCTAAAAAATTCTCTTTAATTTATATTCATGGAAGAATAGATTTTACCAATTAAAACTCTTAAAATAGATCTTGATAATCACAGTGAAATACCATATCAAAATCTCAAAAAAAGAACAAAATAACTATCATAAACTTTATCAAAAAATACATGCAATAAAATCAATGCCTTACAAAGAATAAGAAAATTAAATAAAAAAAAAATTTTAATTCAAGAACCTACTTTCAAATTATTAGGGAGACATCTTCTAGCCATATGTATACATTATGCACATATAAACATAACACGATTTTTTTTTTAGAAGAATATAACACAACTAAAAACCTATAAATAATAATTTAAATTTAATATTAGGAAAATAACCAAAATTATTCATAATCTAAAATTAAGAAACTAATACAAATCATAAATTAAGATATATATATAGGTAGAGTTCTACTTGATATAGAATTTAAATCCTATTGGAATTAAGATTTCTAATCAATGTGCTTTGTTGCTATCCCATAAAAAAGTGGAAATAAAAAAAGTTCAAATGAATAGAAATAAGGAAACATTGATGTATGTACGTTATTTACAATTTTTTTTACTTTATCCAAAAAATAGTTTGGTTACAAATTTTTTTTTTTTTTTACTTTATCCAAAAAATAGTTTGGTAAATCAGTATGAATAGATAAACTTGGGTTGTTGCTTTTTTTCTTCTCTTTTTTTTTTTTTTTTTCTTTTTCTAATGAACTGTATACTTGTGTAGTAATATAATTTAAGTAAAAATAAATAGTAAAGAATTTGGATTGTAATATAAAGATTTTTAGTAACTTAGAAATTATAGATAAATTAATAATAAAAGGATTAGATGAAGAATTTGAATTGTAATCAAATTAAAATTTTATCAACTTAGAAATTATAGAAGAAGAATATAAGGACAAATATATATTTAAAAAAAAAAAAAACTAACAAAATTTCTGCAATTTAGTGAAGCCACTTGGCACAACCATGGCTTCTAAGCCTAACTTTTATTATATAGTATAATTTATATATATATATATATATATTCCTTTTTTTTCTTTTCAATTTCATGAATAATTGAATTTAGAATATCTAATTGACCACTTTAAATATATTATAAAATTTGTTATGAAAAATCTGTTTTCATTATATTTTTGTTTTAGAAATAATGGGAGCCTTGTATTACCCTTTAAAAAAAAAAAGAAAAAAAGAAACGGGAACATCTACTTCTCTAGAAGGACAAAAAAAATAAAAGTTAGTGACTAGAGATAAGGCATAAAGCTAATCGGTTTTAGATGAAGGTATTGGAAAAAATTAAAGGGTATTTTGGTTTGGTTACAAAATAACTTGATTTTTCCAACAAAGCTGACACAGGCCTAACACATAAACGTTAACGAGTGCTATGCACCACCCATTAACAGGACCCTAATTAAATTGTTGCTAAATCTTATCCCTTTTCTATACCTTAATATCCTAATAAAATATTAATTTAATAAGATGTAAAATTTTGATGATCGACTTTTAGTTTTATTTAAATTTAAATTAAACATTTGTTAAGTGTTATCCCTTAATTTGAGGAAATATTCAAATAATATAAAATTAATTTACTAATTAGTTGTTCTTAAAATGTTGATAATAGACTTTTAGTTGAAGTAAAAGTCAAAATGCTTTCTTTTTAGAAAGAAAATGTGAGTTGTTGTTTGGATTTAAGTTTATAATTTTTTTATCATAGACTTTTAGTTTGAATAGAATTTAATATTGTTGAAATATTTAAGTTTAGAAATTTTTAATAATAAACTTTTAGTTTGAATAAAATTTAAATTTGTTGAAGTTTAAATATATAAAACACAAACACACACACACACACACACATATATATATATATATATTTTTTAATAGAGTTTCAACATATGGTGTCTGCTTCTGATGAAAAAAATGGTTCACCCTATGGGTCAAGTTTAGGTTGACCAATTTTTTTACTAGTCCTAAAAACCTTCTATATTTTTAGGATTCAATGTTTAGGTCCCATGATGCCAGGTCTATAAAGAAAGATGGGAGAGATAAGGTGGACATACAGAGGCATGGAAAAAGAGTGTTTCTTGGCTTTTGAAAAATTGTCGAGTGTGAGGTGGGAGACATATTTTGAATCACGACAAGGGGGAAGCACTCTTCCATCAAAATCTAATATCAACAGTTATTTGTGTTGCAAGACATAATTTAAACTCATAATTGGTTGGAAGAGAGTGGTATCTATATCTATTATATTATTATATATATGGAAAATGATTTGCTATAAAATAAGTCGGCTTCTCTTATTCTTAGTCTTTCTCATTTCTGAACTCGGTGAAGGTCAATCTTCTTCCACGTTTTTGGTCTTGACACTTGCTTAGCATGCGCTAATTTGTCAATCTCCTATCTCTCACGGCTACATCAACACCTATCGACATTATTTGTCGTTGCATTTAGCCATCAACCTTCACAAATTTTATTTTATTTCGTAACACCCCTGATTTGTGAGTCTGTTTCTCTACACACACACATTCTACTTTGATAGCAAAAGGAGTGAATTTATGGAAAAGAAACTATAGCAAGAAGCTTCAATTGCTCATTTATTTTTATTACTAGTCGCTAACCATGCAATGCACAGAAAAATTCAAAAAAAAAAAATTCAAGAACTTTTTAAAAAAAAAAATTTTTTGGTATACCATAGTATCATCTTCCTCTAGACTGATGAAAGCTACTGAACTTATATCTTTGAAGACCCACAATATCAAACTTCCCACAAGCTGCCAATAACCAAGCCTTTACTCAACAATGAAAATCCATAGAAAAAGAAACTGATATCAATAGAAAATGGCGAAAAATAGAGAGAAATATGTGTTCAAAACTGACCTGTACTACGTCTACTTCTTAATTGTTATAATATGTTGCCTGATTAGAGAGAAGCATCTTGGTAAATATGGCACTTTAGTGAAGGATATGACGATTGACAAATAACAAATATTATTTCCATTCTATAATAGTGACATCTCAACTCCCCTCTATTGAAATTTTCCTTCTTTCAATTGTATCTGAAATCACAAAGGTTACAAGATGTAAAAAATTCTATAGGATGCGAAATATAATCAAAGCATTGAAACAAACTTCTGAATTGTTATTCAAAGCATTGAATAACATGTTATTCAAAATTTAAACTTCTGAATTGTTGAGTAATGTGCAGGAAAGACGAAAGACAAACAAAGGATTAAAGATATTAATACAGACCTCGTAAACCAAGGCACATCAATTCTGAATCTGTATATGGAATTCGCTATTACGTTGTCTAATGCTTCTAAATAGGACGTGTTATCAATCTTAATTTTTCTTCCTTCTTATTCTTTTTCTTTCTTCTGGTTTAGTGTAAAGAAGAGAGAGTGGAGGCCCGGCAACAGAGGCAGCGTTAGGGTTAAGGGTTCAGATGAAAGACAATAGGTTATTAAGGTTAAGGTTTGGTTAAAGAGTCAGGATGTTTCTTTTTCAAAAAAATAAATAAATAAATAATATTGGTGATGATGTGGAAAATTGTGGAGCTTTTAAAACTTTTTTTTGAGCTTTTAAAACTTATGTGAAAAAATATTAGAGAGTCAACAAATAGTCAAAGGAATCAGTTTTATAGTATATATAGATTATTCTTTTTTTTTTCCAATATGTATAAATTTTGGTTAGTAATATGTATTCCATAAAAGTCATGAAAAAAACTATTACATAAATTTTCACTGTTTAGAAAAATGTATTAAATATGTCAATGTTTCTTTTATAAAATGTGTATAATATGTGTCTAGTGTTAATTATTTCTATAAGATATTAGTGTCTTTTCAAAATCTTTTTAAACTTATTTTAAATGATTGGGCTATCCAGTGCAACTCATACATGATTCCACCATGATTATGTCTTTTTGGGTAAAATTTAAAAATGAACTTATTGTGTTAAATTCATTTCATATTCACATTCTATACACTACAATATGGTAAAAATCATGCATTATTAACTCTTTTTTTATTTTTGGTTGAAAATTTTCATTTCTTTATTATGTGAAAAAAGAAATACAAGTCATACCCAGTTGATCCAACCTATCAAAAATATGTTAAGGGCTATAATTTTACAATCTGTTTGTCAACCTATTTCTGGTTCAAACCAGATTTGACATGAACCCGTTTAGGTCGAACCTAAACCTGACTAACCCAACTTGTTTGCTAGGTCTACTTCACACACTCCCATTTCGCTTTTTTTTTTTTTTTTTACGCTCACATTCTTTCTCGACTAAGATCTTTAAATGATTTAAGACACCACACACAATCTCGAAGTAAATTTTCTATATTAAACAAAACCCTATTACTACAAAAAAATTAAACCCAAAAAGAATGCAAAACTTTGAATTTTAAACCAAAAATTAATAAATAAATAAACCCTATTAAAACCTAAACCTTAAAAAAATAGTAACCCTAAAAGAACCCTAGACACCGAAAGCAATAAACCCTAAAAGAATCATAAATCTAAACCCTAAATCCTAGTGTCACAAAAAAATAATAAACTCTTAAGATATCGTACACCCTAAAAACTATAAATCATAAATAAATAAACCTAAACCCTAAATTCTAGTGCCTAAAGAGTATTAAATCTTACAATACCATAAACCCTAAAAATCCATAAATCCTATATCATGCCCTAAAACCCAATAAACAGTAAACCCTTAAAAAAAAGGGGGGGGGGGGGGAAAAGGTCTACTTCACACACTCTCATTTCGCTTTTTTTTTTTTTTTTTTTTTTACGCTCACATTCTTTCTCTACTAAGATCTTTAAATGATTTAAGACACCACACACAATCTCGAAGTAAATTTTCTATATTAAACAAAACCCTATTGCTACAAGAAAATTAAACCCAAAAAGAATGCAAAACTTTGAATTTTAAACCAAAAATTAATAAATAAATAAACCCTATTAAAACCTAAACCTTAAAAAAATAGTAACCCTAAAAGAACCCTAGACACCAAAAGCAATAAACCCTAAAAGAATCATAAATCTAAACCCTAAATCCTAATGTCACAAAAAATAATAAACTCTAAGATATCGTACACCCTAAAAACTATAAATCATAAATAAATAAACCTAAACCCTAAATTCTAGTGCCTAAAGAGTATTAAATCTTACAATACCATAAACCCTAAAAATCTATAAATCCTATATCATGCCCTAAAACCCAATAAACAGTAAACCCTTAAAAAAAGGGGAAAAAAAAAAATGCGACCTTTAAATAACTGTAAACTTGTGGTTTGTGAGAAACCTTTTGTTCAAGAGTTCGTTGGGTTTGGGCCTTGAGGAATTTTTTATGGGAGACCTCAAGAACCCACCAGCCCAATGCTAACGACCCCCATATTTCGAATGTAGTGTGGCAATGCCCAAGGGAGACAATCAATGAAACTGGGCCTATAGAAGAGAGATTGAGAAAAAAAAGGGTATCGAGTAAGAGAAAGCAAAAAGAGGAGAGAAGAAAAAAAAATATACATATATATATATATATATATCCATGAGAAATCCACCTTCCATAGACGATACTATAGTATAGTTGCTTGCCACATGAGTGAAAATGATATGGATGGAGATTTGAGGGTAGAAATTCAAACTTATAATATTTCAAAGACTTCCAAGACTCAAAGCATGATTTACCAAACAAGTTTTAATGAAAACCAAGGTAGAACTGTTTAGAGCTGTGATCATTCATGTAATCAAAATAATTTTTATAGTATTATTATATCAAAAAATAAGAGTGATAAATAACGTCAATTACAATTATTCACCTTAGAACTATAAAGATATTTGCAATGTGCACCCAAAACTTCCAAATTCTAAAATCAACCCACAATTTGAGAAAATTTAAAATGCTCAACACATCATCCAAATTAGTGTCTAAATTAACAGATTAATGGATGATACTGTCCATCCTAAACTATAAGGACACTTGAAATCAATTTTCCTTTGATAATTTGGACACTAAATTGGATTAGGGGCAGATATTGCAAATTAATCTCAAACTAGGACGTGGATTGTCAAATTTCATAGTTAAGGACATACATTGCAAATAACCCCATAATTTATTATCAATATCTGTAATTAAGCTAGACTACGCAATTTGCGCAGTAATTGGAGGACTTCTCCAGTTATGTATTGGACAATAAATTATAGGTATCTTATTAGTAAATTACAGATTTCTTTTTGGTACATATAGTATAGCATACAAATACACTGATGTTTACAGCTCATGATCAGGTAAAGATTAAACCAGAGCACCTCACAACACACACTTACTGCCAAGACCTTTCAGAACCATATCAAGCATCCAGTGAAAGGGTGGTTTTCACAGTGTCCAGTCCTACAAAAACAAAGGAAAACTTATATAAAAATCTTTTTGGACTTCTATTTGCTTAAAAAGTAAATACTTGTTGGGAAGAGAAAACTGCAGTTCATCAAGATACAGAATTAAATATTCCTTTATAAAAGTTTCCAGAGAATTCAATGTGAGAAAGGCATTTTTCATGCAACAATAGGATATACCCTATGATCCAAAAATAGAAGGTTAAAGAAAGTACAAGCACAGGATACAGAGTTAGCACAGCAAGTTATTTTTCTTTTCTCTTGTTAATCCAACTTCAAGGCTGGAACTCTAAGCAGCAAAAATGCAAGCACTAGCATCTTTAGCTTGTTTTCAGCCAGGAACTTACAGATGCTAGGAGCTTTGCCTTGCTTAGGGTTTATTTGGATGCACCCTTTTCCTTTAGCTTTTTAGCTTATTCACTTATATACAACTTTTTAAAACTTCACTTTTTCTAGATATAATTATATGTTTTAACTTTCAGCAAATAATCTTTCAACAAAAAGCTACCACCGAACAGTTTTGAGTCTTAGGAGCCCTCATCCTTCAATTCTATTATGCACAAATATAGCAACAAAACACAAGATAGCATAATGCAAATGGTTAACCAATTCATAAGCTACAAATTTTCAAAAATATATGTACATAATAATATATGCATAGATGAATAAACATGTTGATATTAGCTTGAAAAGATATTAACATTCAGATCCACACTGGTGAAATCTGGATTTTAGGGGTGGTCTTGATAATTACATTCAACAGGAGGTAATTATAGATTGTCACAACCATTGAACTCATAAATCAGATTACAGGTAACATTGCTATAGAATTTCAAGAAACAAAACATTAAAAAAGATCTTACCCAATGAAACATATGCTGGCAAGCTGACATAACGGGGACAAGAGCTTTTTGAAGAGACCATGTCATTTAGACTGCTCGATCTAACCACACAATCCCGAGGCTGTGATAACATCAAGCTTTTAAGAATGTTGAAATCTTTTAAATAAGTTAGGAAGTTCAAATCACATTCATTTTAGACAGCAAGGATAGCCTGTTAACTGAAATACCATGCTAGATCCTGAATTCTCTAAAGCACCCATTGAAATACTACCAACCAACAGTCTCTGCTTTTTTAGTATGCCAGAAGATATATTAATTTAAAAAATGTAAGGTTGATTTTATTTTTTAAAATAATCAATCAATCAAATGTAGAGATGAAAACAATAAAGGTGGTATAAATCAAGACGGTGGCCAATGTCTATTGGTGTCTGATCTGGAGACACTAAATAACATGAAATCTTATTTGGTTTAGTTGAATTCAGCACAGGATCTTTTTTCAGTAGCATTGAAGAAGCTAACCTTGAAATCCTTATAGAAGCATAAATGAAGTTCCTCCACGGAGCCTTTTGAGCACACCAGCAATGGAGTCGCATGGAAAGCATTCTCAATGGCAGAAACAATGCCTCCAAGAGGATACTTTTCAGTATTAGACGGAATGTATCCAGCATCTTCCAGAACTTGCTGTATAAGAAAATACAAATGATAAATTACCAAAACAAGATCCATGGTGAAAACAATCTATATATTACACAATGGAGGAAGCAATTTATATGTAAAATGTCATGTTTAAAATAAATTTAAAAAATAAATAAATAAAAATAAATAAATAATAATAAACTTTTCTAGGAGTAATCCTATTATACTTTCTGTGTACTAGAATAACCTCCTCATTTCCATTAAAATATATATATATATACACACACACACTTATTGAAGAAAAAAGGTGTGAGAGAGAAGGCTGTATGGAACACTATAATAGAAAAAATGGAAAGACCTTACAGGCTGGAAGAGACCTTTATCTTTCCATAGCAGGTAGAATTACTTTAATTAAGAGCACGTTATCAAAGTTACCTACATATAACCTATCCCCATGGGGGCAGCTTGTCGCATTGAGAAATTATATCAGGATTTCTAGCAGTGTGAAGTAGAGGATGAATTTAAGTTTCATTTGGATTATTGGGGAAAAATTGTGAACTACTTTAGGGGTGTGTGTGTGTGGGGGGGCAGGGGGGGTGTGGTTGGGGTGGGGGGAGGCATTAGGAACTTAGTCTTGTTTACCAGGGAAATGGCTTTGGCATAATGCCTTGGAGAAAGAAGCCTAATGGAGACTAGTTGTGGATAAAAAACTTGGTACCATTGGGGTTGTGCTCTAATATGGTTATTGGCCAAATGTTGTTAGTATATGGTTTCACTGCATTAGCATTGAGGTGGGGGTGGGCTCTAGTTTCAAGTTCTGGCATGACTTTTGGCGTGGCAGTCAATTGTTGAAGAATAGTTTTGTGAGAATAATGCAAGACTGGGAATTGGAGTCCATAGCATGTTTTCTAAACATAAATTAGGCAAGTAAAGTTGGAAGAAGTTGAGTGGATAAATTATGTTGGAATCTATCTAAAAGAAACATGTTGGAAGTTAAATCATACTACATAATGTTTGTATTTCAGCTAGAAGAGAACATGGAGGACAAATTCCCAACTAAAGTGGCATTTTTCCTTAGGAAAGCAGCTTTAGGGAGAATTTTAGCTATAGATAATCTCAGAAAACAGCAAAAATTGTTGTAGATTGAAATTTATGTGGATAGCAATAGTAGATAGGGGAACAAATACATAGGTAAGCTAGATAATGTACTTTATACTAATGAATCACTCTTTCAGAATTTTTCTCCTTTTAGGAGGATATGCCTTGTGTAAAAAGCATGAAAGAATTTAGGTTGATGTAAATAATATTCAGTTTACAGAAAACGTACTGTGACATTATATTTAAAATAGACACTGAGGCCTATTAAAAAGTAATTGTATTCATCTCGGATTACTGGAAAGGAACACGTCCCATGCTTCTCTGCAAATATAAATTCAGATGAGAATGAGAAGACATTAACAAGAGGGAGAATCAAAATACTTCTTTTGCTTCATCATACATGCAAGTTCAATAGACCTCCCATAATGACCACATAGTTTGAAATCCAATCTCATTATCGATGGTAAACACGTGATAAGAAACTTAGTGCACATGCAAAGGCAACTTTCAATAGTTTACTGATCTGAATCAAGTCAATCTGTTTTAACTGACACTACTCTGAACAAAATCTCTCTCTCTCTCTCTCTCTCTCTCATTTCTTTGCTTATCTCATCCTTGAGGAACAAAAACATTTATTAACATTGAATGACATGAAGATTTACCCATGAAAAATGTAAGGAAAAAAGATAGTTGACATCATAAACCAGCCAAACATGACATTTTATAAAACAGTATACAATCATCACTATAGATACATTAAACAAGCAAACAATGTGCTTTCCTACAGCTCAGATGTTATTTTTTGCAGTGAGGGATTCTAGTGAAACTTAAATTTGTCTCTCCTAAAAGGCAAAGAAAATCAAAAGACAAAAAATGGAGATTGTTAAATGTACAATTTTCAGATTCCAAGAATTTCAATAAATTCCAAGGACTAATAGAGGGTGAGATTCGTAGAACTCTTCAGTGTTCTACATCCTTTTGGCAGATGCAGAACTTCCCCATGCCGCCTCAAAAATATAAAAAAATAAATACAGATAGGAGTAAACAATAAACTTTAGATACCCAATAAATCATGTGAGTGAGCAAAGGTTGAAGATCATTACCCCACTGCCATTGTATATCACCCATTTCAGCCATCCCCAAGAGCATAAGAATGAATAACTGTTAGTCTGTATTTTGTAAAGGGAAGATTAAACAAAAGAAAACTAAGTGAACATAAGATGAGGACCTCATGTGCCCAGAATGATCCTTTTCCACCATGGCAGGTTGATGGTGAACCACAACTTAAAGAAGGCCAATACTTCTCCAGATCATCATGCAATGTCGAAATCTACAAATTAAAAGGCATTTGAACTAATCGTGATTAAAAAATTATAAAATAAAATAAAAAATAAAAACTACTCACCTTTTGGAGACATAAAAAGAAGTTTCTAGTTTACCAATGAAATTAGAAATCCTAAAACTACTAATACAAGTAAGCAAGTTGTTATAAATATGCTCGACATTCAATTCAATGTACATGAAAAACTCAAACAGTTCAATAAGGGAATCATAAGTGTGTTGAGGGTTATTGAAAGACAACATGCCTAGAGTGCTATCATTCCCGTGCATTATTCAAAGCCTCACCTCTTTTACAACCTTAAATAAAACCCTAGTCATTCTTTGGACCCTAACCTTAATTCTTCCAAAGTTGTAAAGTAAACCCTAGATTTTCAACTCCAACTTCTCTTGAACCTAACCTAAGCCCACCAAAAGCACACACATAGATAGTTTTTCCATAATTTCGGTCATAGAAAGAATGTACGTTAAATGTACCAGTTTTTTCGGTCATAAAAAGTAGGTTTCTAGTTTACCATCAAAATTATAAGTCCCAAAAGTACTAAATATGCTCAACATTTAAATCAATGTACTTGAAAAATTCAAACAATTCAATAAGGGAGTTATAATTGTTCTACTTCTTCTCCTTATCTCATTAATTTTCTTTGCTCATTGGTACTCACAGTTATCATTCTTTGGACCCTAAAACCTAACCTAAGCTCACAAAGCAAATGTAGATACCAGTATTCCCTAATTTGTATGTACCAGTTTTTCGTCGAAATTGGATCTGGTGCAACAGGCAGGCCAGGATCCATCATTGTAGTCAGGCCAAAGTCCATCTATCATACAAATACAAACACAAATACAAAGCATGTGACTGCATATCTATAATCAGAAAATTAATAATAAGAGATTTATGTAAAATCAAAATTAATCCGCGATTGCTTTATACTCACGGATTGTGAATTCAGTGGGAGCGTTGGGGCTGAAACAGTGGAAACAGAAATACAAGGTGATATATTATTACTATAAATAAATATATTTTCATTATTCGAATTCGAAATTTAAAAATTAAAAAGAGAGAGAGAGAGAGAGAGAGAGAGAGAGAGAGAATATAATACCGGCGGCAGCAGGCGTTGGAGGAACAGCAATAGCGTGTACGCTGACAGTAGGCGCCTGGCCATTGCAGTGCCAAAGCAAAATAATCGAACTCTCTCTGCGTCTGCGTCTGCTCGATCGCAGAAGCTGAAGCTGAAACTGAAACCACTAACTGTAAACACACGAGAAGGAGAATCGCTTTGAATTGCACAGAGACGGAGAGAGAAGAACACGCCATTTTCATTTGATTTTGTAAACCAACCGAGATTCTCTCTTCCTCTCTCTCTCTCTCTTGTTTCTTCCTCCTATTCCCTATGTGCTAAGCTATATTTATTTCCCCTTTATCTATTCGCTACATGATACTTTGCTTTTGCACTTCACTTTACTCTCCAAAACATCTCCAAACATTTAAAAAAAAAATGTTTTAGACTTTCCTCCATAAAAAAATAAATAAATAAAATAAAATAAAATAACTAATAAAAGAGAAAGAAATTAAAATAGAACACTTACAATTTGTGCTAAAAGTATATTCCACCATCAAAATTAAATTAGCTTTATGTCCCTATCCATTAATAATTGTGAGCCATTGACCTCTATAACTGGCTGGTATTGTCAATTGAAATTTTGGATGATTTTGATTCAGGGAGTTTGGGGATTTATAGTTTTAGTAACGTGTCAAAACTATTTAAAATTTTATGAATAAATTATATAAGTTATTCATTTATTTTATTTATTTTGGATAATTAAAAAAAATTTGTAAGATTTAATTAAATAAACGGACATGTGGAACAATTTGGTGGAACAAAGAGAGAGGTACATAAGATTTGGATTCAAATGACAAAGTCTCAACTCACGAGTTCAATAATAATAATAATAATAATAATAGTAATTCTATTCAATGAAAACAAATATATATATATATATATATTGTTGAGGTCTAAAAAAATCATAACACTAAGGCTCAAAAATAACACAATGGGCCAACTCCATAAAAAGTAATATTAAAGTGGTTGAGCTCACCACATAAGGGAAAAGTATGGTAAACCCAAAATATCTGAAGCCTAAAACCCATGAAGGGACAGACCTTAGGGCCTATGAAACGAAGGGGGGAAGGAAAAAAGCCCAGCCTATCCAAAATAAGAAAATCAAAGGGAGTCCAGTGAAAGAACTGGGCCAAGATACCCAGAGGCTGCCAGGGACTCGAGATCCTCGGGGCGTGCACTACAGCTAGGAGGAGATTGAGACAGTTCAAAAAGAGTACCTAGAAACACAAGAAACGAAGGACAGATGCATCCTTCTCAATCGCCTTATGATGTAGAAAGGAGTTAGAAGGCTTAGAAAGTAACAATTCAAGAACAAGAGGGTTGGTACCTCGGGCAACCTAGAAAGAAGAATTATAAAGAGAAGTAGTCGAGAAAACCTTCAATCTAGTAGGAATGAATTCAGCTCAACTGGGAAAAATGGCAAAAGAAAGGACAACCGAAAAGCTGAGTCTAAAAAGAGAAGGTTTAAAAGCCTTAAGGGAAGAGAGATTAGAGGTCAGCCCTCTAAGGATATCCCGGAATGGAAAGCTAGTAGGAAGCTTTTAGGGAAACAGCACAAAAATAAGAAAACTATGAGAAACAAGGAAAGTACCAGTCATCAGAAAGGCTGGCACAACGTGGGCTCTAGTACCCAGGGGAGCAAGGGAGGGGAATCAGTGGTATCCCGGACCCTAGAGTGACACTATAAAAGGGAGAAGTAACCAACATTGGAGGGGCATTCAACAAGAGTAAAATCACAACAGAATCATTGAGAAAATTCTGTCAAAAACTCAAAGAAAGTAGGGAAATATCACCCAGTATCCCAGAAACAGTCACTATAGAACATACTTGAATTCAAAGAAATTCAAACTTTGCAAGTCTAGAGGCTTAGATAGTCATCTAAGTCTCCAATTTTTGAGCTTATTTGGACCTTGTAACACGTCTTATTAAACACATTGTAATCCACAATTAAGAAAAATAATGGAATATTTCATACTGATTTGAGGATCCTTAACAGTTATTTCGTGTGTTTCTTTATTACATTTTTTTTTTCCTTTGCTGTTTTCCTTGCTGTTCAATACATATATTCTTACTTGTTAGTATGTACATATTGTAGGATTCTTGTTCTGTGCATCACTTGGTTTGTAAAATAGCCCATTTAGCTGCGTTGAACCAAGCTCAGTCCCTTCAAACTACAACAAGAGGGCCCGGGGTCCTTGCTTCGGCTTGGGCTTGGACACTGTCCAAAAAGGGACTCTCACATTTTGGCGACTTCACTGGGGATTAGGTAAAGGAGAGGAAAGAAGCAGTCCCTTCGCAGAGTATGGCTCCAAGACCAACGAACAGTAAAGGTACCAATGCACCACCTGCGACCTCTGAGCCTGTAGAGGAAAGTGAGGTGGCCTCTAGACAAAGGAACGAGGTGCCTCTGGTAGAACAAGAGGTTGTATCAGGACAAAGGCACACAGGACAGGAGCTAGACCCTGAGGCTCGAATGGCAAAAATGTTGAAAGAATTGCAGCAAGAGATTCGCCTCCTCAAAGAGGGCAAGACTCAGGAAATTAGGGATAACACCCCCCTTGTGGTCAACCAGGACAGAGCCCAACCAGAATGAGGGTCAGCAGTAAAAGGAGGACCCAACCCCCAGTACCTAATGCTAGTAGATGTCAATGCTCTTTTGGAACAAGAAAGAGAAAAATTCTCAGGGATCCCCAAGCAATTTTCTCAGGATCCCTCGTTCCCGCTAGAGCTCCTTGGCAAGCCATATCCTAAGGGATATGAACCCCTGAAGTTCCATCATTTTGATGGACGAAATGGAAGTGCTATGGAACACGTGAGAAGGTTTATTCACCCCAGGCCATGACAGCGTCAGTTGGAGAAAAAAGAAAGGGGCCTGAAGGGAAAGTGTTCAAGGAGCCACTCGTGATCCCAGAGAGTTCCTATTTTCTCTTACTCTTTTAGGTCAAACTAGTGTTCGATCTGCCCCTAAGGTAGCCTCTTCTTTGGAATCAGAGGGTTCTGAAGGTGCATGTTGTTCACCTTTTATTGTGCTTCCTCTTCTTCCCCTTTTTGTGCTTTTCCCTTGCCTTTTCCTTATATGGCGAAGCCTCCAGTATCCTTACCCTCTTTTAGCCATTTTGCCAAGGTTTCCTTACCCTTCCTTCAACGTGCTGTGTGTTCTTTCATGTAGTCCTCCAAGAAATTAAAGGAGTAAGAGGAGGAAGCTCCACCACAGGAAGCTGATATTGGTTTTCTGATTTTTTTTTTTACTTTCTTACTTTACCTTTCTTCCTTGCCTCTTTCCCTTTTGAACTATGTTTGCTTTTGCAGGTGTTGTCATAGGTGCCAAAGGTCCTATGCCCATAGTTCCTGAGGTAGCTGTGGAGTCTGCTCAGGTTGTTGAATCTCACCCCAAACTATCTAGAGTTTGAAAGCTCCTTAATCCCTTCGAGTGTAGATACAACAATGGGGGAAGCTCCATAGGTGACTGTTTTAGATCTTGACTCAGGGCCTCTACTTTCCTGACCTGTTTTGATCTTTCGGAGTTCAACAGCCTCCCAGCAAGCCATTTTTATCGCTTTGGGCCTCCCTATTGTAACTTCTTGCGTTTCGGAAGGTCTGACATTGCTAGAAGGGTTGTTCAAGATCCATGGAGATTTCACCAGTGGGTTCAGGGGAGGTGTATTTTTGGGCACATCTTGATAGAGTTACTATGCAGTGTTGATTTCCTTAAGGAACTCTTTTCTCGACTCTTTATCTAAGGAAAGGCTTTTGGAATGAGGGGAGTAGTGTAGGATCTTATAGAAGCAAAGTTCAACATGTCCTTCTTGTTGGAGCATTTGTGTTCACTAGCCTATATGCTGTTCTCAGAGGGACGGCCTCCAAGAGCTTTGATGCTGAAATTGTTGCTGTTGAGAGAGGCTTTAGCTCTTACCCACAAAATCTTAGAGGACTTCAAGGTTAAAAGGTAGAAAGTTCTCTCTTCTTCAGCTATTCCTATTGTTTCTTTAGAACATTTCTTTGTTGGTCTGGCTTATTCCTTGGCCCCCCTTTTTTTAGCTAGTTCATATGTGTATTTATTTTTTTTTTCAAACAATTTGCTTTGTATAAGCTTTATCTTTGTTTGTTGAACACTATTTCTTCTTTTCTTCCTCATTTTCTGTGACATGGATCTGTATCTGTGTTTTTTTTTTTTTTTAGATTGCTTCTAATCTTTCAATAGCATGTGGATCTATTCTTCTTTTTTTGTATACTGCTTTTCTTCTTCTTCTTCTCTTTTTTTTTTTTTTTTTTTTTTTTTGTTTGTTTTTTTGGCACTGAGTCCTGGGCCATGGTCCCTACAAGTTTTACCGTAGGTCTTGGATTAGGTACCCTGGTAGTTGCTTTGCTGCACAGGTACTGAACTAGATACATTGGGTGCTTTCTTTCTTTTCTCCCTTTTCTTTTGTCCTAGATCATAAACCAGGTAGGTCCTCTTTTGTCAAATACTGGGCTAGGTATCTCGAGCACTTACTTTTGCTCGTGGTCCCAGACCACGTATTTTGAACTAATTGTGGTGTGAGTCTTGGGTCATGTGTCAAAGTTCTTTTTTTTTTTTTTTTTTTGCATTGGCCCGGAACTCCCTCAAATCTACCCATATTTGGATTTTGCAAAATTTAATTTAGCTTAGCTTAAAGGAAAATAAATGAGATTTCATTGAATCAAAGCACAATTACCATTTAAGAACACAGAAATGTTATCAAAGGTAATAAGGATCACAGAATGTCCTTTTACCATGGGTTCTTGTACAAAATTACTTAAACAAAATTCATAACAAAAGTGAAGAATGGTGAAGCACTTAACAGGTTAGAGAGTTGGCAAAAAGGCCTCGTGTACTGAGGGTTCTCCTTTTTCATGATCGTAGTACTGTTTCAGCCATTTCCCATTTATGGGATCTATCAGGATTGTCCCATCTTCCTTTGTAAGGTAGTAATACCCAATATCATGGGCTTCTCTGATGATGTAGGGTCCTTCCCATTTTGGGGCAAATTTGGAGGGTCCTAGGAGGTTTCTCTTCACTTGCTCTGCTGTTCTCAACACCAACTGTCCTTTAGTAAAGGCCCTTGGGTGTACAGTCTGTGCATATGCCCTAGCCATCCTCTGCTGGTACCTTTGGCTCCTCCTTTTGGCCACTTCTTTTTCTTCCTCTAACCCCTCCAAATCTGCCACCTTCTTTCATTATTTGTGCCCTCGATGTCCTCTTGGTTCTCTTCAAGCACTACTATTAGTGTAGGAACAACTAACTCCATAGAGCTGATGGTTTTTGTCCCATACACTAGGGAGAAAGATGAGAATCTTGTGACTATCTTTACAAAGCTCCTGTATGCCCAAGTACATCTGCCAAGTGGTCACTCCATTTTCCCCCATACTCGTGTTTTATTTTTTTAAGGATCTTCAGCATCACCTTGTTAGTGGCTTTAGCCTAACTATTTCCTTTGGGTAGTATGGTGTAGACCTTCCACGCTTGATGTAATATGCTTCAATCAAGTTCTTCATGTCCTTGTTTATGAACGGGGTCCCATTGTCACTGATCAGCCTCTTGGGGATCCCGAACCTTGTAATGATGTGTTTTTAATGAAGTTTGTCATAGCTACTCTAGTGGCATTTTCAAAGGGATAGCTTTTACCCATTTTATAAAGTACTTGGTGGCTACCAGGATCCATATGTAGCCATTAGAAGGAGGTTTTATAGGTCTTATAAGATCAAGCCTTAAGTGTGGAAAGGTCATGGTGTTGTCATATCATGTAGCACATTCGGGTGAGTATGAATTGCATCTCCAAGCACTTGACAAGCATGGCATGTTTTGACAGTTCCTCAGAGTCCCTTTTCATTGTTGGCCAATAGTACCCCAACAGTAGCAACTGCTTGTAGAGTCTTTTTTAACTTGGATAACTTTTACAGTCATTGGAATGAACTTCCCTGACTACTTCTCTAAATTCCTTGGCCCCAGGCATCTTAAGGGATCCTCGCTGTACCCTTTTTGAATAGGATCCCATTCTATAAGAAGTACCTGACTACAAGTTTCTTGAGCTGGTAGGCTAATGTCTGTCAATGGGTAGGATCCCTTGAGCCAAGTATTCATGAATGGAGTTCTCCAATCTTTTGTAACAAATACAGCATAGCTTTCTTCATTGTCCACTGAAAATTGACAATTTGGGCACTTCTCCTAAATGGTTGCTGCTTCTTTGTTCATATTTGGCCAGTAGTAGCCCATACGCTGCATCCTTCTATATAAGCTGATTTTTTTTGCAACCCTACAGATCTAGCTATGTAGTTCTTCCAATCTTAGCTTTCCTTCTTTCTCATTAATGCATTTGGATAGGATCCCTCCGAGCAGCCTCCTGTACAGCTCTTCTTCTATCAAAGTGTAATCCCTTAGCTCCTTGATACTTCCTCCATCTCCTGCCTCTTTGATTTTTTCTTTGACTCCACTCCTCCAATCTTCCTGCTTTGGTTCCTTAGAGAAAATCTTTTTGAGGATCCCTATGATGGAATGTTCCTGCTTACTTACTCCTATTAGAGTGTTTCTTCCTTCGAATGACATTTGGGATCCTAGGGTGGCTAGTGCATCGCAAAACTATTCTTGCTCCTTTGGGTGTACTCCACGCTAAAAGTTTGGAATTCTTGCTTTAGACTTTGTGCCCGTTCTATAGGTTGCCAAACTCGGCTCTCTTAGTGCAAAGTCACCTTTCACCCGACCACAAGATTAGAGTCTCTTAAAACTCTCATATGTTTTACCCCTATTCTGAGTGCTATGGTCAACCTAGTCAAGTATGCCTCATACTCAGATGCATTATTCGAACAGGAGAACCCAAACTTGAAAGATAAGGGCATGGTGTCCTCGTCTTTGCAATTAGTACAACTCCAATCCGTTTGAAGTTGTCGTTGCTGATCCATTAAATCTCATTATCCATTTCTTTCTTGGGAGCTTTGCTACTACCACTTCCCTTAGGTTTCCTCGTTTAGTGAACATTCTTCTTTTCCTAGGAACTGAACTAGCAAATCTACTATGACTTGACTTTTGACAGCCTTGGGGGTCTTGAGACTAATGTCATATTGAGAGAGCAAGACCAGCTACTGTGCTATCCTTCCTGTCAGGAGGGGTTGGTGGAAGAGTGCTTTTATGGGATGTGACTTAGTCACCAAGAGGATCTAGTGGGCTGAGAAGTATCGTATTAGTCTTTGAGATGCATATATAACTACTAGACATGCTCTTTCTATCCTGGGGTACCTGGTCTGGTATCTTTAAGTGTCCTGCTTATATAATAAATGGTTGCTCATTCCTATCATCATCTTCTATGCTAGCAGGGCTCCTATAGCCTGGGAATTTGATGCTAAATATAGCAATAGGGGTCGCCCACGTACTGGTGCTTATAAGGTGGGAAGATGATTCATGATTTACTGGATCCTCTAGAAGGCTTCCTACTGCTAGTTTCCCAAGTGAACTCAACCCACCTTTTTCAATAGTTTGGATAAACTACTTAGGTTCCTAGTTATCGTTGCAATAGCTATGGCTTTGGCTAGATCCACCCTTATGCCTCTATGATGTACTAGGAACCTAAAAAACTTTCCAGCAGATATCCCAAAGGCACACTTCATGGGGTTCATGCGTAGTTTGTACTTTGTGCACCTTTCAAAAACTTATTAAGTATCTGAAAGTGTCCTATCCTAGTTTTTGATTTTACGACAATATCATCCACATAGTCTTCCATTTCCTTATACATCATGTCATGGAAGATAGCTGTCATGGTTCACTGATACGTGGCCCCTGCATTTTTGAGGCCAAAAGGCATCACAGTGTAATAAAAATTCCCAACTGGAGTCCTGAATGTTGTTTTCTCTGCATCTTTGGCAGCCATGCGGATTTGGTTGTACCCACTATACCCATCTATAAATGAAAACATGGCACTTCCTGCAGCTGAATCCACAAGGAGGTTTATATTAGGCAGAGGGAACTCATCTTTTGGGCATATCTTGTTCAAATTGCAAAAGTCCACACAGCACCTGATTTGGCTAGTCTTTATCTTCACGGTACTATGTTGGAAAGCCACTTGGGGTGTTGGATGGGCTTGATAAAACTAGCTACTAGCAGCTTCTTAACTTCTTGAGTTATCTGAGCTTCTACATTAGTGTGAAAGACCCTGACTGGCTGGATTACTGGCTTGACTCATGAGTTTACATTGAGAGAATGGACCACTAGTCCCGGATCCAGACCAGGCATCTCATTATAGGTCCATGCGCAACATCTACATATTTCTTGAGTAAGGCCACTAATTGCTCTTTCTCTTGTGTTGTCAACTGACTACTAATGAAAACAGGCTTCTGGGATCTCAACTCAACTATCAAGTTTACTTCTCTTAATTCTTCCTCAGGCTGAATTTGCACCTCCTTCACTGGTTCCTCTGGGATTTCTTCTTGAGCCATCATACAATCTGGTGGTCCAGGACCTTCCTACATGATACATTCAGGCCCCGCGCATCTTCATAAACGATGAATTAGCCTTTCTCCAAGTTCTCGAACTACTATACATTCTCGGGATCCTGAAGAGCTGGGCTCCCTCTTTTGTCTTTTTTTCTCTAAGAGGTTTCTCAGGTTATGGGTACCCCCTCATTCTTCTTCTTCCAAGATAGGAATCCCTGGGGTCCCCGACATGGGGCTCTCATCATCTGGTTCCAGCTCAATGTAAAATATCGTTTCTACAAAGTTTACTTCTCCTTGGCTAAAAAGGCTATGGTTGGTAGGGATTCTTACGGGCCTCCCATTCAATCTTCCTTTAACGCATTGATGGTATGTGGATGTAATAAGGCGGTGCTTATGGAGCCTTGGGCATCCTAACAGCACATGNAAAAAAAAAAAAAAAAAAAGAGATAAAAGAGAGATGAGACTAAGCATTTTATAAGGGGTGAATGTGACTCACCTACTTGTATGGACAGAGACGCGCCCCCCAAGGGTTCTTTGCTCAACACAGGTTCAGTCACAGGTTCAAGTGACAGTTTTGATGGGATTAAAAGTCTGCTCAAGCTGAGGATCTTGGGAAACAAAGGGTTGGGAAGCTTCAAGATCCTGAGTAACTAGGGAAACATAAGGCAGAATGGGTTGGACACCCTGCATTGGCTACCCAACCTCCTCAATCATACTACCACTAGGGGGCTCCTCTCCCACTTCTGAGAAAACAACAGTAGGAGCAGCAGCCACTTCTTCCTCCAAAGTCCCATTAGTCGTGGGAGGAGGTACCTCCACCTACAAAAGAAAAAAAATGCATAAGTACACAGCACTAGAAAAGGGTGAAAACAAACAGAAAGAGGCACAAATAGAAAAGGGCCATACCACATCATCACCAGACGATTGACTCCTACCTCTCTTGAGATCTAACTTGCGTTTAGATTGCAAGGAAAAATAATCACTTATCAGTTAAAAGAGAAAAGGAAAGACACTGCAACAACAACAATAAACTATTGCAAAATAAATGAGAGAAAAAGGAAAGAGGCCTTGCCCTTTTCTCTCTCTCTCTCCCTACAGAGTCTCCAATGATCTTTTGTCTACTACGAGTATGCCCAAAGGGTCCTAAGGGAGACTGGGGTACAAAATTAGAGGATCTCAAAGAAACCTGGGCTGAAGAACTCACAATAACCTGAGAGAAAGAAGACTCTAACTTAGTCTTTACTCAAGTCCTTGGAATTAAAGGATGCCCAACTTCCTTTCCCACTGTAGGGGAGCTCACTTTCTTGGGTTCCTAAAAAATTACTAACTGCTTCCGAAATTTCGCAATCTTTCTCTTCTTGGTCTCAGGGCCAGCCTTAATATCCTTAACACCCTCTTCAAGCTCAGCTTGCTTAACCTTTTCCTGCTTAATCTTTTTCTCTTTACCTTTGCCAATAGGAGTGGCAGCATCAATTGCCTCTACTGTCCCTCCTTTAATTGGCACACCAAAAGGGGCACCAATAATAAGGTCACATCTTGACCAAGTCTCTAGAAAATCTTGTATATAACACACCCAACCACCTTTAGAAGCATGCCACTCTGTGTACCCTGTCTTGCTGCTTATGGTAGCAAATACAATACCAGCAGTAGGGAGGGATAGGCACTTGTTGGATGTAGGAGCAAAAAGAATAGTAGGATCGGGAACTCTCTCAATCTTGCCAGAACCAACATGATCAACAAAAGATTTCTGAACTCTTCTCCAGTAGCCAGCAAAACCACTAGAAGCAAAGACTTCCCTTTGAGACTTGGGCACAACAAATTGAGGACTTCTCCGTGACCAGTAAAAGAAGGCTTAGAGCCTCAAGAACGGGTCCAAAGAAGGGAGAGAAGGCACCACATCCTTAAACACTAGTAAGATATCTTGATTAAAGCCAAATTGTCGGAGTACCCGGTGTGCTGAGTAATGGGTATACTTGGGGCCACTTGAGGAGGGCACTAGAAGCCATGAAGGACTAACACACGCCAAGTCGGCCAAACTGTTTTCATCACCAGAACGTAGGTCAAAAGTATTGCTTGGAGAGTTAAGAAAAGAAGCCAATACAAAGTCACAAGAAAACCCAAGACTGAACTCTTGAGGAGAACTCCACTTTAAGTGCCCTGCTTGGTCAAATAATTCAACCAGATTAAGGCCACCACCTTTCAAACTAGCCCAACAAAAGATAATGGGATGGCTATCAGTAGAACTACCACATAGACCTTTAATTACATTAGGGGATCCTTGGAATTTGTCTTTTACAAACTTCAAATTTCTACATTTTGCTAAAGTAACTGAAGAACGGTCCCTAAATTTCTACATTTTGTAGGATGCTGTCTCCACGGCCTTAGAAGCTTCCCTAGCCATCTGAGCTGCATCCTTGGCCTTCTGCAGCTCTGCCTGGAGATCCAAGACCATCTGTCTTTTGGTGGCTAGGTCTATCACGGTTAAGTGCAGTTTTTGGCACTAGTCCTCGGCCCGCCTCTCAACTGTTTTTAAACCCACATTGGCACTTGCACGAGCCTTGTCCGCTTCAACCAACTTGATAGACCAATTGATGCATGCTAGAGGGATTGGTTGAAAGAGACCCAAGGTTTTACCATTTAAAGGGGAGAGAAAGGTACATGGTAGAATGAAATGGGTGAGAGTTTGTTGTGAAACAGGTAGTGGAAAAGAGAGAAAACATTACACATGCTCAAAGGTAGTGGAGGTTGAACCCATATGGCAAAAAGGGTAATAGGTGACTCTAAAGAGTTTTTGCAATGGACACAAATGGTTGGTGAGCAATGAGAGTAAAAGAGTGAAATCACATAAACTTGATTTGGTATATAAATAGGAATAGTTCCTGTAAAAGGACAAGGATAGTAACTTAGGCAATCTAAACAAAGAATTGAAAGAGAAAGAGAGAGAAAAGGGAAAGAGTGAAGTGAGACTTAGAGAAATAGAAGAGTGAACATGGCAGAAACAGCATGCATCAATAGGCATATATTTTCCCTCCCTCACATAATAAACCCACTCTTTGTAATCTCATCAGATGAAAAGTATATATCCTGACCCATCCTCCAAAATGTATAACTTTATGGCCTAATCTGGTAACAAGGTTGTTTAAATCGAATTTAGGCTCTCTTTAGCTCACTTCCTACGAAGACTCTTTTTTTATACCATGATTATGCTAATTTAACTATGCTTAACCACCAACAAATTATTTAGACTGACATTCTTACTATAATACACACACACACACATATTGCTTGTTGTCCTTTTGGAGTGTTTTATCTTGTGCACAGATTAGTTCCAAGAAGATTCTGCAAAGATAACGAGCCAGGCTAAACTCTCCTACCCACTACAAAATAAATGCAGCGGAAAATAAGTTTTAAACGGATCTACTTCATTCGATATTGATAACACGTACTAAGTAAATTTCAGAATTTGAGAACAAGAGATCGTACCTTGAAGCGGTGAATTTCAAAATAAAGATTGAAGCACTTGAGACTATTAATCTTCACTCCAATTCCACTAACGCCCAAGATGTGTGGTCTCTCAATTGGTAACAAAAGGATGACTAGTGAGTGACAAAAACTCACATGCACACCATTTCACAATGATGTTTCTTGCATATGAAAATCTGAACGTTTTTCCCTTTGTATCTAACCAATTTATTTAATTGGACTGGCCTTTTGGGCCTTCCCAATTGGGCTTAAGTGTGTGGCTTGGAGTGGGACTAAAAAAGACCAATAAGACACTAGCTCCAATGGGCCTTGGGCTTTTTTGTCAATTCTTGACAAGTCCAAAGTTACCATTAACTATATTTAATACCACTATATAAATATAGTTGCACTCTAGGTCTTATCTATAAATTATATTCCAAGACTTTATTATACATGCAACCCCTTCATAAAATATTCGTAGTAGTACAAAGTCATTAATGTAGACTGTCACTTTGTAAATTACTACATCTTGATCCTTGAGTACCCGGTTTAATCCTTTAAGTTATTCATCATATATTTATGAAAACTAATTTCATAAATATATACTTTAGTAACTACTTACTAAAGTGGTTAGGCCTGACTCTCTGAATAACAAACCCATTAAACTTATTTCAAGGGAATATTTTATATCTCCGTTAAGAAACTATGAATTCCATCTTGAGAATATATGTTCCATCAACACTAAATGTGGCTGCCCAATATACTGAGGTTTTGACCGTTACTTTAGATCTCACTCCTGATATATTAAAGCAACCTACACCTTATGATCAGGTCCATTATTCTCTCAGGATTAAAAGTTCATGCAAATGTAAGTTGTGAAATTTATTATTCATTTGACAGTCTTTAGGAGAATAATAAATCTCACAGCGGTCCAGTTCAATATGTCTTAACTCTTAAAACATATTAACACATCAACTAGAAGTCTCCACTTCCATGATCAAGACAAATCATCGTAGTTGATATGTTATAGTCTTCGCAGATGAAATGCCCAATTTCATCACCGACTACGAACTATAATTCTGAGTTTACAAAGAACTTGTGATTTATATTTTCTGTGAATCTTCACATAAATCACATACTATGCATCTCATGGACTATGTGATAATGTCCAAATATTCATGTTACCATTATTTCAGATAATAATAAAACAAATTTATTAAACATAATATTAAGTCATACACAATGTCATACACAATGTCAAACTTAATATCATACATAACAATATAAAATAAGATTTAAGGGCACTAATCCTAACACTTTGGATGTTGGAAATTAGGGTATTTATAGTGGAAATGGGTAGCTAGGGCTTGATGACATGTTTGGGCAGCCAATTGATCAGGCCGGTTGCTTTAGAATCTTATCAAAATGGAAATAGAGTGATTTTAGGCTTTTTGTACAGAAAGTGCGTATGCCATAGATTGAGTGCATACTCATTAAATACACAATGTACGCACTCTTTGTAAGCTTAGGCCAAATCATGTCAAAAATTTGTCTTTTAGGTTTTAGGCTTTCTACATATTTTCATTATTGGGCTCAAACTAAGACTGTATTAGTTTGCATAAGCATAACTACAAGGATATGTCTTCTAATATGAAGGATATAAAGCAACCCCATTCATAGCATGATAGCAAAATAAGAAGACCAAAACAAACTAAAATGTTGACGCATTTATGTATATCACAACTATTTTTACAAGAACATAAAAGTAAAGTATTTGTTTTTATGCATTCTTCAAACTGAGACTCCATTTTAATTTGACAACTAAACAACAAAATCAATTTGATCAACCTAAATTGAGAAGCCCACTAATAGAAAAATGCAAACGAGTTTTGTGCTTTGTCATCAAAATCATCACAAATAGTTGTTCATATCTCACACATATTAAAAGTTTTAAACCATCTAAGAACACCAACAAATAAAACCCAAGATTCAAAATATCATTTTTTTTTTTTTATAAGTTTGTTGTAGTTGGAAACATCACATGTGCCAATTAGTTGATTTACAATGCTGCAATGAGCGATAATAGTTGCAATTTCATTAATGTTGAACCCATCATAACTAAAAAATTTTGTAACAGACCGTGCCCTCGGCTTGTTTTTTGGTGATGGACCAAACCCATATGAATGGGTGGAGTCGTGTTATTGCCTCTCTAAATATAGGATCGACTGATTATATTTTTCCCTTTAAATTAATAGTTTACAATAGAGTCACCTTATTGGAATAAATAAGAAAACCAAAATTGAAAAAGTCATCATCTTATTGATTTGCAAATAAATTTACATTAATCATAAGAAATTATATGGTTTTGGTCCTAGATATAATCTAAGATAAAGTAAATGGCCTTTTTTTCTAGTTACAATCTAGAAATTGAAAATTATATGGATAAACATTGATCTATCAACCATTGATCTAAGTTCAGAGACTATGTTATAAGATGGGGAAGGTATTAGGCACCCATCTTGCCCGATGAGACTGGTCTTTTAGACTATGTTGGCCAACATTCATATCATAGAATTCAATATGTTATCAATCAATTAACACGTTGAATTTAATGTGTGTGCATGTGATAAACACTAATTCAATTTATTAAGCATTGCATTTGGATTGAAAAATAAATTCTAGTAAATGTATGTGAATGGTGATTGAATGTATGTGAATGGTGATATCCTAGATTCAAGGATTTGAAAGAATTATGAAACAAACATGTTTTTTTATATTTTTGACGTGGATTTAAGATTAAAGCTATTGTTATGCATAAACATATGATGAACAGTCAAGAACACGTGAAAAATGCATATGAACATTTAAGAACATTCAAACATATTTAGAAAATTTAAATAACCACTAGCATGCTCTTATCTTAAAATCTCGTCATAGCAACATACAAAACAAATTAGGGAAAGAGATTATACCTGCATACAAGATCCACACAGTGGAGAAAGAAACTCCTGGTGGAGGTTCTAAGGATGGAGTAGAAAAGAAGAACTAGGAGAGAGAGGGTGGGTCTCACTCAATACTTTGAGTTTCAAGAAAACCAAGATATGATAAGACTACTCTACTTTACTAGAACTCAAGAGAGGAGAAGAGATGAGTTTTTTTTTTTCTTTTTGGTCTTGGAATGGAGGAAAGGGAAGGGGGGTTATATAGTCGTAGTGGAAAATAATATGAATAGAAGGTCATTTAATGAAGGATGAAAAATAATCAAAAGGAATCATGGACCTAGACCCTATTTCAAATTTTGGAGAAAGCTGGTGCATTAAATGTAGAGATTGGTGGGAGTGACGAGCAAGCAAAATTCAATTTTTCCCGTAGCTATTGTAACAGCTAGCAGAGCCAAATTCAAAAAATCTTATTTTACTCAACTCTGATTGGAATTGTCTCGTTCTTGTGCTCAAATTGAAATCCCGGATATCTAGTTTCTGGAAGAATTAACCACACTCAAATTCTAAATATTTTAAAAGATATCAATGAAATGGTGAGCTGAGATCATTTGTTAGAAAATAATTTCAGCACAATTAACATTAATAAGACCTAAATTAGTTTCCAATTAACATTAATAGACTCCAATCACTTCCATTTTAGACTTAATTAGTTCCAAATTTACCATAATTAGAAAGATAGTTACACAAATTACTCATTGAATAATCAATGTTTGACTATCTAATTAATCAAGTGTGTGCAACCTTACCATAAGTTGTAGTCCTAGCCAATTAAATTATAACACATCATTAATTTCAAATTGATTATAATTATAACCAAATGGAATTAATTGTTCATAATCATATATAGTCGGACTCAATTTGTAATAGTGCTTCTCGACCATTAAAACTTGATTTGATGATAACTTTCAATTTGATGGTCCGATTAAGGCTTATGACCCGTCAATTTAATCGTTATAACATAAAGATCATTGTGATGAAATGAAATGAAGGATATAGTGGCCATAATTAAGATGCCTATTTTCAATGTGAAATTGTCATTTTACCCTCCATGTGAGGTTAAATGTGGGTTGCAAAATGGGGTGTCAATAATTTTACATTTTAGACTTTTATCAAATAGCTAAAGGGTACTATACACATAAACTAGATATAGAGAAACAAAAATAAAATAAAATAAAATAAAAGTTTCATTCTTTTACTACTTTCTTATCTTGGACTTTTAGCAAATAGGTAGAAGACACCATATTTATAAACTCTAGCTCTTCTATTTTTTTATGTAAATGTTAATAATTTGTATCCATTATAATTAGAGATTACTACATTTTCCAATCACAAAAATACATAGGGGTGATAATGGGGAGATTTAAATTTATTGGGTAGAAATTTGAAGTTGTTTGTGTGACTAAAATTGGGTGTACCCTTGGTTTTTTTTTTTTTTTTTTTAAATTTTTTTATCAATACGGCAGATGTGTTTTTATAAAAAGACATGTGTTTGTTTTATTTTAATTGTTTTTATAAATGGATAAAGCAATTTGAAAATCTTTAGGAGAGTAGTCCTATTTTGTAGGCAACTTTTAGTAGGAGTTAAAGATATATCTACTTATATATATATATATATATATATAACATGTATATATCTATTTAGTTTAGTTTTTTTTAATAACTATTTTTTTTTATGTTTAGATTTTTTTTTGGGGGGATAAATGTGGGGTGTTTAACTTATTTTTCTATAAAAAAAAAAAAACAAAAAACGCATGGTTACTTTGAAGAAGTGGGTTAGTGGAAGAGTGTTCCTACTTTGTAGGCAATGTTTTAGTGCAATTTAGATAAAGACAAAACATAGCAATAAAATGATACATTGAAGTGAAATAAGATTTTGTAACATGCCTTGATCAGTCATGATTAGTTGCAATGGTGGTGTTTGGATTATGCCAACCACTTTAGTGATAGTGTACAAATAAAGACTCCAATAAAGCTTAAAGGGGAAGATTTCGACAAGCAAGAGTGATGAGAGGATGGTGTGTATTGCGGGAAAGGAGAGAGAAGAGAGACTAAGCAAGTTAAAAAATGGGTTTTTGAAAAATGGATGAGAAGCGACATAATGAATTTGGAGTTTGAAGTTTAGAACTTAAATGTATTTGGGTTAGGTTCAATAAAGAGGAAGCTAAGTCATTTTTTTTAATAGGTGGCATCTTTCTATTGGTTGGGAGGGCTTGGGAGAGCCACTTCAGTAGTCCTCCCATAAGTTCTAATAATTTCTCGCATGTATGGGTATGTTTCCTATTCCCCTCCTTGCCCACATCCACTTCAAGCCATTTTTCCCCTTGCCCCGTTCTAGTGGGTACCTATTTTGCCACACTGAAATTTTTTATACATATAATTCACTACAGTTTATTTTGAATATATCAAATTAAAACTAATAATTTTTTTTTTTAAACAAGTTCTAATATTACACAACATTCTTAGAGCATAACAATACAACAATTCAAATATGAAGAAATACCCAAAAAAAAAAAATCAAACATAAAAATGCAACAATTAAAAATATAAATAATTTAAATCTAAAAACATAAAAATATAAATTTAATAATACAACATAAAAAGAGAATTATAAATTTAAAATTTGAAAGCTAAAAGCATTATAAAAAATATTGTTTCACTATTTAAATATAAACATAGTGAGTGTGGAGTGAGTATAGGAGAAGATGTTTACCCTAATCCATGTCCCATTTGCTATTCGGGGCAGATAAAACCCGTCCATTTAAGGAAAAACGAGTTTGGTATCTGCAAAGACGGGTTTAAATTGCCATTGCCAACCCTAGTGGTGTTATACATTGCCACCTAATGTTGAATTACTCAAGAAGTGATTTTCCAAACAAAAAAACATAGTACATTTTTTTTAAAAAATTTTAAGATCAAAGATAGAAATGGGGGAGTAGAAAAGTTGGAGAATAGAAGATTAGTAGAAGGATAGAAAATATTTAGTTTTCCCTCATGTGTGTTTGGTTGGAGGGGTGGAAAAATGGGAGAGTGGAAAACTCTTTTGTTTGGTTGAAGAGAATAGTGGGAGGATAAAAAATATAGTTTATATAAATTGACTATTATCCCCTCCTTCAAGCCATTTTTCCCCACGCCCTGTTCTAGTGGATACCCATTTTGCCACACCGAAGTTTTTTTATATATAAAATTCACTAAAGTCTATTTTGAATACATCAAATTAAAACTCATAAATATTTTTTTAAAAACAAGTTATAATATTAAAAAACATTCTCAGAGCATAACAATACAACAATTCAAATATGAAGAAACACACCAAAAAAAAAAATCAAACATAAAAATACAACAATTAAAAAATTTTAAAAATTTAAATCTAAAAACATAAAAATATAAATTTAATAATACAACATAAAAAGAGAATCAAAAATTTAAAATTTGAAAGCTAAAAGCATTATAAAAAATATTTTTTAACTATTTAAATATAAACATATGACTGCAGGGTGAGTATAGGGGAAAATGTTTACCTTAATCCATGTCCCATTTGCTATTCGGGACTAATAAAACACGACTGTTTAAGGAAAAATGAGGTTGGTATTTGCAAAGACTGGTTTAAATTGCTATTTGGCCATCCCTAGTGGTGTTATATATTGCCACCTAATATTGAATTACTTAAGAAGTGATATTCCAAATAAAAAAACTTAATATATATATATATATATTTTTAAATTTTAAGATCAAAGATAGAAATTGAGGAGTTAAAAAGTGGGAGGATAGAAAATTAGTGGGAGGATAGAAAACATTTAGTTTTTCCTTGTGTGTGTTTGGTTGGAGGGATGGAAAAGTGGGAGGGTAGAAAACTCTTTTGTTTGGTTGAAGAGAATAGTAGGAGGATAAAAAAATATAGTTTATATAAATTAACTATTATACCCTTGTTATATAATACTTAAGAAATAAATTTATTTATACTCAATAAATAATATAAAATTTACCATATCATACATATAAATTTATATTATTATCTGTATATATTAAGAGGATTCAGAAAGTTAGTTATTACTTTTTTTTCCTGTAAAAAATACCCATAATTTAATTAACTGACAACTTAAAAATGGGGTTAAAATAGTAAATTGGCAAAATAAAGTTAGTTATTGTTTTTTTTACTGTCAAAAATACCCCTACCTAAAACTTAAAAATGGGGTTAAAATAGTAAATTGACAAAAATAATAAATTCTTCCTTCTACATTGAAATGTCTTCCGTCTTCTAATAAACTCCTACTTTTATGTTGATTTAAATTCCTACTTTTACTCACTAACTCCCTACAAAATAAGATCACTCTTTTGTTAGTTTTAAAACTCCTCTAATTTACAAAACTCACCCTACGTATTCATTTTTTTTTTACTTCATCACGATGTATTTTTTTTTTCTTCTGTCCCCCCATTTTTTTCAATTTTTTTTTTTAAAATTTCATTACACTAATCTCACGTTTTTATTTTCCCAAATCTTTTCTTTTTTATTTAAAAAAAAAAAAAAGACTCTTATTATAAAACCAATACTATAACTTCTATCCATTCTTATCATCCTAACATCCCCACTAAAAAGCAGTTAATACTATGTAATTTCTCATGTTTTTATTTTTGTTTTTCACTTTCTCACTCACAATCTCCTTATTATTGCTAACCTCCACATTTGTTAGTTAGTTTTATATTTATCTTATATTTGTGAAGGTTAAGTTTCATTCTCATCAATCTCATGCTTCTTTTTCTCTGTAAATTTTTTTTGACAATTTGTTCAATTTGTGCTTTTCAATGGTTATTTTTTAAAATTAAGCCAAACTTTAGCAACTAATTGATAACTTCAATGGATTTGATGTTAGGGACACATTTTACGGGGTTTGGAATTGAGATTGGCAAATGCAATCAAGACTCAAACCATTTGTTGAGCAAACAGGTATCTTCCAAAATTCTTGGTAGTATTGATTTATGCATTTATGGGGGAAGTAATTTCTTCATCACACCCTTAGGTGTTTTTTTTTTTTTTTTTTTTTTTTATGGAAGTTACTTTATTTGGGGTCTATTACTATAACCGTTTTCAAAGAAGGATTGGTTATAGTCTAATAGAAAAATGGAGTCTGCTTAAAGGGAGATGTCCAGGACACTCGTCCATCTGGATAGATGGATGGACGAGCTTACAATAATTGGAGTCCCTTTCCTATGGACGACCTACATGGACGAGTTTAACAATTGAGCTTTTATATAACATCATCAAATTTAAATATTTGTTGAATGGGGTTTTGGTGCCCAAGTGAGCGATGTGTTAAAAACTAGTTGAATTGAGTAAATTTGCTGCCCACATTTTTGCTGCCCAGTTTCCCAGTTAAATTATTAGTGCAAGTTTTGATTTATATAAATCAGTGCAAGTTGATTTGCCCAGTTGCCCAACTAAATTATTAATGCAAGTTTTGATTTATAAGTTTTGCCCAATTGAATTGCTTAGCTTATTTGTTGCCCACGTTATATTCACTAGTTGAATAGTGAATATAGGAATACTCTTGTCACAAAATCTTTTACCCAATTAAATTTATATGTACACTATTGTAAATTTTATATTATAATAATAATAAAAAACTAGCCTCTAAGGGCGCGCTCACACACGTGCTCAGAGACTCTTGTATTTTTTGGGTAAAAATTAATAATATGCATTTATTATAATTTGGGATTTCTACTTTTTCCAATTACAAAAAAAAAAAAAAAAAAAAAAAAAAAAAAAAAAAAAAAANCAGCGCGAAATCAACAATATACCCCTTTGAACGTGCCACTTGAGTAGGTTCTTATGCAAATCAAGAACGATCCGTCCTTGAAGTGGCTTGAGAAAATGAAGGGAGATCCCAACAAGTGCAATAGGAACAAGTACTATCGCTTCCATAGAGACCATGGGCATGACATGGATGAGTGTTTTTATTTAACACTGCAGATTGAGAATCTCATAAGGCAAGGGAAGCTTAGAAATTTCCTTGGACGAGACCACAAGGACGAGAAATTGAAAGGGAAGGTAAAGGAATCATCACGACCACCACTAGGCGAGATAAGAGTTATCATAGAAGGAAGTTTGACAGGACAATCGTCCAAGTCAAAGAAGGCGTACTTGAAAGTAGTGCAGAGCATCCAACTTTCCAGACAATCATCAAGAGCTAGGATCACGGACGAGCAAGCAATCACTTTCACGGACGAAGATGCCAAGGGAATTCACCACCCTCACGATGATGCTATTGTCATCACCTTAGTTATTGCTGACTAAACAACTAGAAAGGTATTGATAGACAATGGGAGCTCAACGGACATTCTGTATTATCCATCTTTTTAGCAAATGAAGGTTGGACGAGACCAGCTCCATCCAGTTCACTCGCCTCTAGTGGGTTTTGGAGGAATGAAGGTACAACCTGTTGGCACAGTCACGCTGCCAATGGTAGTGGGGACATATCCGCAGCAGGTAACCAAAGATGTAAGCTTTCTTGTGGTAAATTTCTCATCTTCTTATAATGCCATAATTGGAAGACCAACTCTGAATAGTTGGAAGGCAATCACGTTTACTTACCACCTGTCAGTCAAGTTCCCCACGGAGTATGGGGTAGGACAAGTACAAGGAGACCAATTAACAGCAAGGGAGTGTTATTTGGCTATGTTCACCATGGACGAGCAGCAACAGACGATGAGCATTGAGGAAAGGAGAATTGTGGCTGAACCCATTGAAGTGTTAGAAGATGTTTCCTTGGATGATAGCAATCCTAAAAGATGTACTAGGATTGGTGCAGATCTAAAAGAAGAAGATAAAAAGGACCTCGTCCAGTTTCTAAGGAAAAACATTGATGTATTTGCTTGGAGTCATGAGAATATACCAGGTATAGATCCCAATGTCATCACTCACCGACTAAATGTGTGTCCTTCCTCTAAGCCAGTACGACAAAAGAGAAGAGTGTTCACTTTTAAGAGAGATAATGCTATTAAAAACAAAGTTCAGAACATAATAGCGGCAAAGTTTATACGGGAAGTGTACTATCCAGATTGGTTGGCCAACGTGGTAATGGTTAAAAAGGAGAACAGCAAGTGGCGGATGTGTGTGGATTTTACCGACTTAAACAAGGCTTGCCCCAAGGACAGCTATTCATTATCGCGCATTGATCAATTGGTGGATTCTACTACAAGCCGCAAATTACTTAGTTTCACAGATGCTTTCTCAGGATACAACCAGATAAGGATGGACGAGGCTGACCAAGAGAAGACTTCCTTCGTTACTAACCAAGGCTTATTTTGTTATGAAATAATGCCCTTTGGCTTGAAAAATTTTGGGGCAACGTATCAACGACTGGTTAACCATATGTTTCGTCCTCAGATTGGACGAAACGTAGAAGTCTATGTGGATGACATGTTAGTGAAAAGCCTGGACGATGAAAAACATATGGACGACTTGCAGGAGACCTTCGACACACTCAAACATTATAGCATAAAGTTGAACCCTAGCAAATGCGCCTTCAGGGTAGCCTTAGGAAAATTCCTTGGATTCATGGTTTCACATAGAGGAATAGAGGCGAATCCAGAAAAGATTAAAGCAATTCTGGATATGAAGCATTCGCAGAATGTCAAAGAAGTTCAATCCCTTATCGGGCGAGTTGCTGCCCTCAACAGGTTTGTTTCTAAAGCTATTGACAAGTGCTTGCCATTTTTCAAGGTTCTAAAGAAGGCATTCGAGTGGACGGACGAGTACCAAAAAGCCTTTCAAGACTTGAAAACATACCTCGTCACGGCTCCGTTGCTAAGTCCTTTTGTGATGGGTGAAGAGTTGTTCTTATACTTGGCAGTGAGCCCCCATGCCGTGAGCTCAACATTGATAAGGGAGGAAAGAAAAGTACAAATGCCAGTCTACTATACCAGCAAAGCCTTAAGGGGAGCGGAAGGACGATATCCAATGATAGAAAAGCTAGCTTTCGCGCTAATAACAGCCTCCAGGAAACTAAGGCATTACTTCCAAACTCATGTCATCAACGTCATGACAGATCATCTGCTCAAGAAGGCAATGAACAAGTTGGAGGCTGCAGGATGATTGATTCAATGGGCTGTCGAGCTCAGTAAGTTCGACATAAAGTACTAACCAAGGCATACCATAAAAGCTCAAGCACTAGCAGACTTCTTTGCAGAGTTTACCCCAATCCATGATGATATAGGAGAGATGGAAGACAAGAAATGGATCGTCCATGTGGATGGTTCATCTACACAGTATGCAGGGGGGATAGATATGATTCTACAATCTCCAGAATGGGATAAACTAAAACACAGGGTTCGCTTGCAGTACCAAGCTACTAATAATGAAGTCGAATATGAAGCTTTCCTCAAAGGTCTGGAATTGGCTAAGTCTGTGGAAGCGAAGTCCATAGTTGTCTTGGGAGATTCTCAATTAGTCATAGGCCAAGTGAGAGGGATATATAAGGCTAAGGAAGAACGAATGAAGAAGTACCTTAATAAGGTGATGCACCTTATGAGAAAATTTGAGGAAGTTAACTTAGTTCAAATCCCAAGGAAGGAGAACATGGAAGCTGATGCCTTGGCGAAGGAAGCCTTAGCGAATGAAGCCGTGAACAAGTTTGATGAAATTTAGTATATGCTAAGTATAGACATCCTAGAAGTACAACAAGTGGAGAGCAGAGGAAATTGGATAACCCCAATTATATCATACTTAAAAGACGAACAACTTCCAGAAGAGAAAGACGAAGCTAGAAAGTTAAGGGTAAGGTCGGCTAGGTACGTACTTATGGACGAGGTGTTGTATAAAAGAGGCTTTTCACAGCCTTATCCTAGGTGTTTGGCTCCCGATGAAGCAAACTACATATTGAGAGAAATCCATGAAGGGGCGTGGCAATCATTCGGGAGCCAGATCACTTGTTCACAAAGTCGTCCGTGCAGGATACTATTGGCCAAATATGCAAGTAGATGCAAAAGCTTATGTTAAGGATCAATGCCAACGATTTAGCAATATCCCCAAGCAACCATCGAAGTATCTAACCCCAATGACAGCCCCATGACCCTTTGCGCAATAAGGACTAGACATCCTAGGTCCTTTTCCACTAGGTGTAAGGCAAATGAAATTCCTCTTGATTGGTATCGATTATTTCACCAAGTGGGTAGAAGCAGAACCCTTAGCTAATATCACACAACAAAATATCAACAATTTCGTATGGAAGAATATTGTGTGCAGGTTTAGAGTGCCCAGAGTGCTGATATCCGATAATGGACGACAATTTGACAATGCACTCTTCAAAGATTTTTGCATGCACTTCAGGATTCAGAATCATTACTCCTCCTCAGCCCATCTACAAGTAAATGGCCAGGCTGAAGTAGCAAACCGATCCTTGTTAAAAATAATCAAGACTCGGCTTGAGGGGGTAAAGGGAGTATGGCCAGACGAATTACCAGGTGTTCTGTGGGCATATAGGACGACAGTAAGAACTCCGACAGGAGAAACTCTTCTCAAACTAGCTTATGGAACTGAAGCAGTCATACCTACAGAAGTGCACATAGCCAATCATAGGGTGACAACCTATCAGGACAAAGATAATGAAGAGCAACTCCGTTTGAATCTCGATCTAATAGACGAGGTGAGGATGAATGCTGAACAAAGAATGGCAAGGTACAAAAACCTTATGGCTAGGCAATATAATGCGATGGTGAAGCCAAGACGATTCAACATAGGAGATCTCTTCCTGAAAAATGTATCTTTAGCAACAAAGAACCCAGCTCATGGGAAATTGGGACCTAATTGGGAAGGCCCTTACAGAGTTATCAACTGCAAAAGACAAGGATCTTATTACTTGGAGGCCCTAGACGGGAGGAAGTTGGAGCATCCTTGGAATGTTGAGCATCTGAGGAGGTACTATTAATAAAAGGCCAACCTGGATGAGTAATTCTGGACGAGCTTGAAGACTACATAAGACTTATTTGTCTAATATTGCTTTGTTATTGTATTAAAGTTATAGACGAAGTTATGGTTTGGTTTGTATTTATTTTCCTGGAAGGCATAAAAACTCCTAAGTACATGCCTCGTCTTTGAACAATGTTTTTATGTTATGTATATAATGTTGTGTGAATTGCTGATTTTCATGTTGCTAAAAACTGAAAAGCCCAAGACGAGAAAATTTTCTAGACACAGAGATGTATCGTCAAACTTTTCTTAAGAAAAGTTAAGGCAAGCTCGTCCAAATAAAAAGACGAGTTAAAATTTATGCCATCCAGGCAAACTCGTCCAAATAAAAGGACGTGGTAGAGCTTATGCCTTAGCAAATTAGTAAGACCAAAATTTACTCGTCCATATAATGGACAAAGTAAAGTATGATGCATGTCTCAATTATGGACAAGGAAATGCATAGACGAGTATTTTAAACACCAAAAACATTCCAGTCCATGGACAAGCAAAATGCAGAGTCTTATCATCATTAAACACGGAAATCAGCTAAATCAAAGGACGAGTAATGCTGAATTACCATTTCATATGGATAAATCACACTTAGTGAAATTCCAATAAAAATGGTAAAAGTATATGAAATATAGACGAGCTAAGTATGAAGTCTAGTATATGAAAATAAGGACTCTCGTCCACGCATATATTAAAGAAAAATAACAACATTCATTCAACTGTTTCAAGGGCGGACAACCAACGTCCAAATACCCTTGTAAAATTAAAAATTGAGTTTTACAAAAGCTCGTCCTTAAACTATGGACGAGCCTAATGTACTTGCATTACATAGAAAGGTCCTAAACAGTGGACCAAATAAAAAAAAAAAGGGGAAAGCACAAAACATTGAAATATTTTCTAAGTCTGGAGAGCATTCTCATTTGAGGCATCTTGAGGAGGAAATGTTGTAACATCTTCCTCAATATTAGCATCTTCAGAACCGGTTTGAAGGAGAGAGCTGGTAGCAGCATTCAGGTTAAGTTTAATGGAGCTAAAGTCCACTTCAGGGAAGTTTTCCATAGCCTCCATCCTAAAATCTTCAAAGCCTGCTGCATAATTGTGTCTAGAAGATTAGTGTATTGCTTGGACGCCTTGAACTCGGTCATTGCATCTTCTTTCGCCTTGGAGAGAAGGGTATTCAGCTCGTCATTCTTCTTCTGCATATGGTCAAGATGAGTGTCTTTCTCCACCGCGTCAGCTCTCAACTCCTCAACCAGGTTTTGTGCCTCCTTTATCTCTTCCTTAACTTTGGCAGCTACTTCAGCCCATTTTTTAGATTCGTCCTTCACTTCTTTTATCCTCGTTTCCAACATGATTCTCGTCTTATCTAACCCAGTAGCTTGCCTAGACGCTGCTATGAACTTGGACATGGCCTACAAAAATAATAATAATAATAATTAACAAATAAAAAGAGAGGAAAAAGATCTTGAAATGACAAAGACGAGGTAAAAATATAATTGTATACCTTAAAAAGATCATGAATACCAGAATGTTTAAAATCCTTTAAGGACATGTCATAGCAGGTGTTTATATCCTCGTCAAAGACGGCGTTCTGGAAACGCTTCCATGCTAGATCTTCATTCTTAATAATGTTTGAAGATGCCTTTTGGGGAGGTTGGGACGAGGTAGATATAGTCATCTTGGACGGATTTACATCAATTGGAGTGGACGAATCCACATCAAACACTTGAATAGGTTGCTGGGACGAAGGGAGTTTAGGCTTAACAATCTAGGACGAGTCATGCTTTCCCTTTTTGCCTCGTCAGTTGGGGAGGCTTCCCAAATCCAAATTCTTGGATAAAGCTTTCCTCTTCTCCTTAGCTGACGGATGAGGTTGAGCCTGAGTTTCAGGACGACTCCCTTCAACCAGAGTATCTTTTCCTCTGTTCTTCTTCAATGTTGTCATTCCTAAAGCAAATAAGAATAACAATAAGTGATGGGTTATATGGAGTTGAATAGAAGTTAGAAGAATATAATGTAAAATACTTACTTTTTTGTACTGTAACCTCGTGGGCAATAGCCTCGTCTGAGGGATTAGGACCAAATCCCCATTTGAAAAGATTGCAAAGATTAACTAAGGAATGAAAATTCTTGTTAGCGTGAAGACGAGCCCTATGGACGTGGTCACGATGGAATTTGCTCAAGGACGGACGTTTAACACCTGTGAAACAAATAATACGAGTTAGAGACGTTGGGATAAGATATATATATATATATATGCAAAAAAGAGGGGGGGGGGGGGAAGGACGTACTTTCAAGACGCAGGTTCCCTAAGTCTCCAGTGTAAGGAGCAAAAGGGTCCCTTCCAACATCTATAGGATTTTTGGACAAAAAACCAGAGACGAAAATAAATTCCGTCTTCCAATTCCTGTCAGACGAGGCTAGGGACTTGATTAATCTACAATCCCTGCCCCTTGCTGGAAATTGGTGAAAGCCAAGAGATTGGCTTATCTTTGAGGGTTTATAACAAAAAAGAAACTCGTCCACAGTAAGAGGACGGTCCCTTCCAAATACTTCATTCCACAAAATTTGCATTAAGATAATCAATCTCCATGCATTTGAATTGAACTGACATACACCCAAACCTAACCTAACTAATAATTCTCTAGCAAATGAATTTAAAGGAAACCTAAGACCCCCCAAAAAGTAGGCTTTATAGACGCCTATTCCAAAACGGGGATTACAGTACCATTCTCCATGAACGGCTAACCTTGGGTTAAATTTGTCCGGAATTTGATACCACGCCTTAAGATTTGAAAGCCTTTGCCCAGATGTTTTGGAGTGAACACCTACTGCACAACTATAGACAATCTCCTCTTTGTCCGTAGGGTTGGACGAAGGAACATTAGACGAGGTACCAGCTTGGGAACCTAAAACTTTCCTAAGTTGCTCCTGAAGAGCTTCTACAGGAAACCCAGGAACACCAGAGATATATTCCTTGTCTGTAGAACCTCCTTTGCTACTATCACTACTAGTACTAGAACCACTATAACTAGAGGAATCTTGATACTCGTCTATAGCCCTTTCTATACTATCGCTAGACGAAGAAACAATGGTTGCAGCCATTTTGAGGAAAAAGGAAAATTTAAAGGCAAGAAAGAAGAGAATACCTAGCTTTAGACAAAAGGAGACTATGGATGCGGAGAGGCTTCTAGACGAGACTCTAGACGAGGGATTTCAGGAAGAAAATTTCAGAAAATGTGAAGGGTACAGGAGGGATTCCACTATTTATAGATAACCCAACATGGCACTTGAAGCGACACGAACCAATCAGAAGAGACCAGGTGACATGTGCCTCAAAAGAATAAAATGACGCAACTAGAAACCAATGGAATTGCAACACGTGGCACATCCAGTCATTAATGCAAATGCGTCCAAAAAAAAGAAAAAGAAAAAGAAAGTGATTTGTAAACATACGTTTCCTTAGATGACCTATGGACTGGGGGCAACTGATGATGTTATATAAAAGCTCAACTGTTAAACTCGTCCATATAGGTCGTCCACAGGAAAGGGACTCTATTTATTGTAAGCTCGTCCATCCATCTATCTAGATGGACGAGCTCGTCCAAGGATTCGTTCGTCCATCAATCTAGTAAGATGGACGAGTGTCCTAGACATCTCCCTTTAAGCAGACTCCATTTTTCTATTAGATTATAACTAATCCTTCCATTTTTCTATTAGACTATAACCGATCCTTCTTTGAAAACGGTTATAGTGAATAGACCCCAAATAAAGTAACTTCCATAGCAGTTATGAAAGTTACCTTCGAATCCTCAAAACTCCACAACGGTAGGAGAGATAACTACCTCAAGAAAACACTATATAAAGGTTCTTCTACAGGAAGGTAAGGGATATTCAGAAATTTTCCATAAGAAAATATTTCTCTTTACTAAGAATCACAAACTCACTGACTTCACCATCGAAAGATCTTTGGCCGGCCTCCACTGGTCTTCTCTGACTTCTTCTTTGTTATTTTCAGGATTTTGCTTGTAGATCGTTAACGTTCGGAAATTTCAGCCCACTGATTCCTTGGATTCATCAAAATTTTCTTCACCTGGGTAACAAAACTCACTGTTCAATAAATATTTATACATTCTTGCTGAGTTCACCGTTGTTGTGAAGAGGTTGAAGTGAGATTGATGATCAGGAGATGGGAAAGTGAGATTAAGTAGGGAGTAGGTTGGAGCAAAATGTGGGAGTGTGTTTTTGTTTTTCCTTATTCCTCAGCATTTTTATCTATCTTTTCTCTCCATTTTACTTTACATAAAAGTTTTCTTCCCCTTTTCAACCAAACAATACACAAACTCATTTTCTCTCGTATTAAGTTTTCTATCCACTTATTTCATTTTCAAACAAACAAACAAACTAAAGTATGTTTGGATGGTTTGTTGAGAGGCAGTTTAAAAATGTTGAGAGGGGAAAAATAAAGAAAGGAAGGGGACACCAGTGAGTAGACAGGCCAAAAGAGAAAAACGTACAACATATTTTACAAACTGACGTGGCAATGGAAAAATTTATAGAAAATCTTAAGAAACCAAAACTTAAAAAAATAAAACCCAAATTAGTACCAAATCTCTCTCTCTCTCTCTGTCTCTGTCTCTGGTGTCAACGAGTTGTTATACTTATACGGTATACCCAAGTCTCTAACACATCCGTCCGACCTTTTTATCGTTGGCGCCTCTTTCCTCTCTTTCTGTTTGCGACTTTTCCTCGAACAGGTTTGCTTCATATATTCCTCGATATCTTCAATTTTATGATTTTTTTTTTTTTTTGTCAATTAAGGATATCTATTCTCAATACTAAACCCAATTCATGTTTTCAGAAAGATTGTTTACTTGAAAACATACCACCTGACCTGGGTTTTGGCGTCTGAATGATTAGTATTTTGATGCCAAAAAAATAAAATCGAAGAAGAAAATGACAATTGCCTGGATTTGATTTTTATTAAATTTCCACATGTAAATGCTGATGTGGCATAGTACCACGTCAGTTTGTAAAATGCGTTGTACGAGTACGATAGACAAAAAAGGCAGCTTGGGTTTGTTTGTTTGTTTAGGAGACAGACTCTAGTATAGCGTAGAGATAAGGCCGATTCGGCTTTCCAAAATCTCACTACTTAGAATTGTATTCCCAGATTCTAAAGAAAAACAAACTGCATTTTAATTTTTCTTTTCTGTGCCTTTCCTTTCCTCAGTTTCAGGTAGGCAAGGTAACCAAAATTCTCTAATTCTTTTCTCTCTCTTTTAGGGTTTAGGGTTCTTCCTCTCTTTCTGGGTCTTTTTATTGTGTAATTACTGCTCTCGTGCTGTGAGCTTGTACTTATTTTTCTATAATCAACCATAAATACTTTTAAGTTTATTAATTACCCAAAATGGGTTTATGTTAAATCATCTTCATTAGGATTTAATTTTGGCCTGTGCAGTTTTTATTTATAACCCTAACCCTAACCCTAACCCAGTCCCAGACCTTTATTTGCTGATTGTGTTTATTTATTTGGTTTTTCTTTTGTTGGAGTAGTAGAGTATGGCGTCCCAGCTTATTCGTGATTGGGTAGGGATCAACACATTCGCTACTGCCACCCAGACCAAATTGCTTGAATTGTTGGGAAAACTTAAGCAGGAGGTTCTTTTTCGTACCCCATTTTCGCATTATTAACATTCGTGTATTGCTTTGCTTTTGTTAATTATTATCACTTGTGCTGATTATATATACTTTTGATTTCTTGCATATGCTATGGGTGTAGGATGTGAGCACATTGACAATACTTGTAATGGGGAAAGGTGGTGTTGGGAAATCCTCAACTGTAAACTCAATCATAGGGGAAAGAGCGGTGACTGTTAGTCCTTTTCAGGTATATGCTGCTTTCATTCTTTCCCTGTCATGGAACATTTATTTCATTCTACCTTTCTGTGCACTTCGTATTTGTTTATACGGGTTATTTGTTGTTTGCAATAGTCGGAAGGACCAAGGCCTGTTATGGTGTCGCGTTCAAGGGCTGGATTTACTTTGAACATCATTGACACTCCCGGACTTATAGAAGGAGGATATGTCAATGACCAGGCACTTGAGATTATAAAACGGTATGCTAAGTTTTACAATTCCTTAGTGAATTGTGTTCCTGGCTATTGCTTGAGGAATTGATGTCAATCTATTTTATAACTCTGACTTCGTCTTCTTTTCTTTCTTCTTTCATTTTTCATTGTGGGTGGGTGTGGGGGGTTGTTGTTTGAGCAGTTTCCTCCTGAACAAGACCATTGATATCCTACTCTATGTGGACCGCTTGGATGCATATAGGGTTGATAACTTGGATAAGCAGATTGTTAAAGCCATTACAGATAGTTTTGGTAAAGGAATATGGAATAGGGCTTTGGTGGTCCTTACACATGCTCAGCTCTCACCACCTGATGGGCTACCTTATGAAGACTTTTACTCCAAAAGGTCTGAGGCTCTTCTAAAAGTTGTTCGTCTGGGTGCTGGGTTAAAAAAGCACGATAAGCAGGTCTGCTTTTCTCTTATCTCTTGATTCTAGTTCTGCAACCTCAAGTTCAATTTATGTTTTTTTGCCTCCCCTATATTGTTATTATTAGTTATTTTTTTTATTTTTTGACAATAAAACTTCTATTCATAGTGCTAAATAAACCAGTACATCAGTTCGCAGTTGGAACTGTTGGAAAAGGTGGATTTTGGCCAACCCAGCACCCTTGGTCTGTTATTGGGCTAATACATGTGCCTCTATAATTGCATTTTTCTTTACAAAATTTTAGCTGAAATAATTAAATTCACTGCCCTTTATCCTAATGTCCCTATAGAGACCTTGAAGCTGCAGGCCCTCGCACGGAATTGATCACCACTTGTGGATACCCTTTCAATATGACATTTCTGTACCCCAACTCCCTGGCTAGCCTTGAACCTTCTATGTCTGCCATGGCTTCCTCTGTAGGAACTTCTCTGGTATAAGGACTCCATTTACTTATATCTGCTATGGCTTCACCGCTCACATCCCGGATTATTACTCCAAGCCCCAATGCCTGTTCTCATTCAAAAAAAGCACCATCGAAATTTATTTTCACAGCACCAGTTGTTGGCTGCATCCACTGGGCTTCCTCATGTATCTCCACTGCCACTGCTCTTGCCTGTATTGTGTGGAACTCCTCCAGGAGGTGCAGAGCCTCTAAAATAACACCATTGGCATCCCGCTATGTTCCTTCACAAAGCCATTTGTTTCTATTATTCCATAGTGCCCACATTCTGATTCTTATTTTCTCCAGCAGCACCGTATCACCCTTGTCCACTATTGCGTCCATAAAAAATTTAAATCACCCTGACTTGCTATCGGAATTGAGTGAATAGAAAAGGAAAGCAGTAATCCCTGTGTATAACCTCACAACTCCAGAGCGTGTGGCCTGTAGTCTATATCCCAGTACCACATAGGGGGACACCAAATATCTTCTGCTCAAGCTGTACCTAGTTGACTAGTTCAGATAATATCATTACAAGGCTGCCAGATGAAGAAAGCAACCTTGCTTGGCACATTCAATTTTCCATATTACCTTCCAGAATTTTTTCCTTCAGCTCCATGGGAGCTTTCACCACAATCCCTCTCTAGTTCTTCTCTTAGCAGCTTGTAAGTACTTTTAACTGTAAACTGTCTATTGGCAGTCCCACTCCAAACCAGCATGTCACAAGGCAGAGTTTGACTTATAGGGATACCATGAATCACTTCAGCTTCATGCTCCATGAATGTGCTCTGCAACAAGCTTCAGTTTCCCCATTTTCTCTCTTGATCAATCAACTCACTAACTTTCATATCAAGTGGATGGTGCAGCCTAGGGTATGCAATCTTATGGGTTGGTTTAGTTGGAACCCAGCAATCTTGCCATACCTCGCTCCTGGTATACTTTGCCAAGTATATGAGGCATTGGACTTTATTGTTGCTGTCATGAATGTCCCTCTATGAAAATACTTTGCCTTGAGTATCTTGAATACAAGGGTGTTTTCCATGGTGAGTAATCTCCAGCACTGTTTTGCCAGGAGTGCCAAATTGAAAGTCTCTAACTCTCTAAATTCCAATCCCCCTTTTACTTTTGGCTCACATAATTTTTCTCACCTCATCCAATTCATGCCTTGATTCTGACTTCCCTTGCCCTGCTAAGATTTTCACACAAAGTAGAAGGTAGTTTGAAGACACTCATTGTGTAGGGGTATTGCTTGGGCCACTGCTTCTATCAACACTTCTTTTCCCGCCCTTGGTAAAAAAAAATTTCATTCTAACCTTGCTCCTTTTTCCCCACTCTTTCCTTTATACTCGTGAAAACTTTCCTTTTGGATCTCCCTACATTATTGGTTCATATTGCAGTGCTCAAATATTTAATATAAGACATTGTACGTGAACTTTCCATTGACTAAATTCTCTTTTGGAAGATGCATGAATGACTTGGAATGTGATTTTCTCTTTTACTTATGCATTTCTTTCTAGATGCAGTTTATATGAGTGCTGTGTGCATTTAGCTTAATGACCTATATGTCCATGAACCTCTTTTTATTGCTGTATAAGGTTTTGTTTATGATTTATTTTTTATTCTCATTTTTTGTTGCTTATTGCAACACAAATGAAGAAGATGGCTTTATGCATTTTAGGATTGACGTTTTTACTTTTCTAAAAAAAATTGGATCAAAATTTTCTGAGTCATGAAAGTATTGGCAATATTGCTTAAAAGATTCCAAGATATTAAAATGGTTGTGTTGTGTGCATATGAGTATTTGCTTATTTTTTACACTTTAAAGGCTAAAATCACCTTATAATGGAAAATTTTCCTCAACATCAAAGTCATGAGGCCTATATTTTTTTTGACAAGTAATGAATTTATTGAAAAGGCACAAAAAGGGGGACACAGCCCTAGCACAGTGGAAGTATACCAAGGATGAGCCAAAGAGAAAAAGAATTAAAAGAAGTACAATATATAATTTATCTAAAATCCAAGTCATTCATAGAGTTCTAACAAATTTGATGAACTGAAAGAGTTAGAACTCAAAATCCAATCATATAAAGCCTTCAGAAATACAAACTTGAACATGGATAAATGTAACTCCCTCCCTAAAAGCACACATTCCTTTCTCTCCAAATGCACCATGGAGTAGCTTTCCATATTTCACCATTAGTTCTCTTGTCAAAGTGTCCTTTCCAACAAGATAGCAAATCCCTCACTGATCTAGGCATTGCCTTATTAATACCAAAACAAGTAGAATACTAATGATCACTCTTCCTAAGCAATAATCACAGTGTAGAAAGAGATGTGCCACTGACTCCCTTGGTTCTTGTACATATAGCACCAATCCATAATAATTATCCCCCGCTTCCTCATATTGTCTGTTGTCAGAATTATTGCAAATGCAACACACCATGAGAAGAAAGCTATACCTTCAGTGGTACACAGACTTTCCATATGTTTTTTGTGGAAATTTCTTTTCTGCTCCTACTCTCAGGGCATTATCATATCTATTCACTTGAAAACCATGATTTTATGACGAGATGCATACCAATTTATCTTCCTCCTTCCCTCGGGTCTTGGTTGCACATAAATCATCCAAAAAATGTTCCATCGATTTTAACTCCTAGTCATGGATGCTTGGGAAAATAACGGATTTCAAATAGGGCTTCTATTCTTGAATTCTATAGAATCTGTCACTTTGGCATCTCTATCCCTAGCAATTAGGAAAAAATCAGGGTACCTTTCCTTAAGAGTAGTCGCCAAGAGCCTTGTAGCTAAGTGGTATAGCTTGCTCTCCTTTATGAGAAGAACTAGGGTTCAATTCCCCCTGGATAGCAGCTTGTATGTCTTCAGTTTCTTTTGAGATCTTAGTCAATGGAGGAAAATCTGATCAATTTAAGCCTAGTAGAGGGATAAGGCAAGGGGACCCTCTATCCTCCTACCTGGTTATTTTGGGGCAAGAAGTTCTATCTCAGATCCTCGATCATGAGTTTTGCTCCAACAACATCAGTGGGGTTAAGGCAAGCATAGGAGGGCCTGCCATCACCCACGTTATGTATGCTGATGATATTGTACTCTTCTCAAAGGCAACCAGAAATGATGCTGCTAACATCATCAAATGTATCGAAAAATATTGCAGCTGGTCAGGTCAAGAAATCAATTGGAACAAATCAGGTATTTTCTTCTCCATGCATTCTCAACCTAACATCAGAAAAGCAATCAAGCATCAACTACACATGAAAATCCTTAAAAAGGAAGCTGTATACCTTGGGGCACCCCTTTTCCTCACCAGATCTCCCACTAAGGATTTCAAATTCCTTCTAGACAAGCTAGAAACCAAACTGATGGGGGGGAGAAGCAAGTGCCTTTCTTGGGCGGGTAGGAGTACTCTCATTAGCTCCGTGGCACAATCCATCCCCAATTACTCCATGTCCTCTTTCAACATTCCGGCCAAGATTTGTGACAAGCTAGACTCTACATCTAGAAGATTTTGGTGGAAACCCAAGGCCTTGGTAAGCAGATTCATAGCTTGGAATTCTTGGGACAAGCTCTGCCAGCCAAAAGCCTAGGAGGTCTCGGGTTCAAGAAAGCAAAAGATTTCAATAATGTGATGCTTGCTAAATTAGCCTGGATGGTTGCCTCTAAGAGGGACAGCATTTGTATGGCCGTGGTGAGAGCTAAATACAAGGTAAGACATGATTGGCTTTATAGCGACCCCCCCAAGTCAGCTTCCCCATAATGGAGAGCCATTGAAAAAGCCAAGCAACTGATAGTTAAAGGTGCATGTTACATTATTGGAGATGGCCAGTCAATTAACGTTTGGTCTGATCCATGGGTGCCTCAGTTACAAGGGTTCAAACCTGTACCAAGAAATGAGTCACAAAATCAGGCCCCCCTCACTGTTTCACAGCTCTTTGATCCCACTTCTCACAGTTGGAATTCTAGACTTATCGTCGAGTTATTCGATGCTGCCTCTGCTCAAGCCATCATGTCTATCCCCCTACCAATCAGTCCCATATCTGATAAACTCATTTGGACTCTGGACTCCAAGGGTTTTTTCTTGGTTAAGTCAGCCTATAGAATTTCAGTTGATCAAGAACCTAATCCTAGTCAAGCTGAGGTACCTTGGAAGAAGCTTTGGAAAGCAAGGCTCCCCGAGAGAATTAAAATGCTCATTTGGAGGATTGGTAACAGTTCTCCCCACCAATGAAAATTTGTCATGCAGATTGGAGTACATTGACCCCAATTGCACCCTATGTAAGAATGGTTGGGAGTCTTGCGTACATCTGTTCTTTGAATGCCCCATAGCTAGAGCTTTATGGCTATCTTCCTGCTGGGGGCTCAGAGTAGATACTAGCATGCTGCAGACTAATGAAGACATTGCCAAGCTTATCATTGAGCCTCCAACATCCACCATCAGTGCCCATGACCAATGGCTCATAACTCTCAATATGGCCCTCATTTTGGATGAAATTTGGTACTTAAGGAATCACATCTGTTACCAAGATGCCCGGGTGGATATTCCCAAATCTATCCATACGGTACAAGCTAAGTTCTTAGAGTACTCCAAGCTGCTATCTGTTTCTCCTTCCGCCTTCCCACCATCTAGTTCCACAACCTGGGCTCCCCCTCCTTTAGGATGGATTAAGATTAATGTGGATGCAGCTTCTTCTGAATACAGAGTTGCTATGGAGGTGATAGGTAGAAATCATTTGGGTGAGGTCATTCGCACTTGGGGCAGATGTCGCCCGTTATGCTTTCCTCTCCAAGCCGAAGCTGCTGCCCTTCAATGGGCAGTTGAGCTTGCAAGCTGAGAACAGTGGCACCAGGTTATCTTTGAGGGTGATGCGAAGTCTTGCTTTGATGTGCTATCCTCGTCCGCTCCTTCCCCTGACTGGTCCATCAGTACCTATATTAGCAATATTCTGAGTCTTTCTTCTGCTTTTCCTTCTGTTAGGTTTTGTTGGGTCAGGAGACTTTGCAATTCTGCTGCTCATACAGTCGCAAAATTCTCTTTAAGCTCACATCAGTCCTTTTTTTTCAATAATGGTATCCTCCCACCTGATATCGAGTCTGTTTGTAAGGTGGACTACCTTTCTTGTACTTCTTCTTTTGTTTAATGACATTGCAGATTACCAAAAAAAAAAAAGGGTTTTGATTCCCCCTTCCCTCACTTGTTGTAACAATTGAATTATCAAAAAATTGTAGTCTTGCCATTCCAAATATCATGCCACACGGTTCTGGCGGGTGGGGTCTTGTATCTGTTGTTTGCTCCCAAGGGGTGGGTCCAGCCTTGCTAAGGTTTCTTAAGACCAAAGAACTAGGAGGAAAGGGGCCCGACTTTCCCTTCCTGGTTCTCCTATAGCTGGATCCTCCGATACTGCCAAGAAGCAGAGAGAAAAATTGAATGAATTTCATTGATCACTTATCCAAAGATATGAGAAACAAATAAGCATCTCCATTAAAGAAACTTACTTGGAGGGCAAAAATAAGCGGAATTAAGAACTTCCCTCTCTCATTAGGGTTTGGCCCTTCAATCAGCTTCTTGTCAACAACAATAGACTGGCTTCCATTCAACACAACTTCTGTGATTGTTTTGACTAAATGAGGAATCCAAGCAGTCCCATTTGGAAGAACCTGTCACCAAAGCACAACCATCTTCTCAATCTCTCAAAGATGAAAAAACATCAATGACAATTTTTTTTTTTTTGTTGAGAAAAATCATCAATGATGAATGTACTAAAATGTAAAAACAACAAACATGTGGCAACAGGAAAATGACTAACCTTTTCATCACTTTCATTCTTATTACATCTACCACTGTTCTCAACCAAAACAACTGGGATTGCAAAATCCTATAGAGAGAGGCAAAATAGACAAACAAATTCATTAAGTAAAATAGACAAATGAATTTCCTAAATAAATTTCTTTCTAAACAAACATTTTTCAACTTGTTGAGCTCTAATTTAAATAAACTATAACTCTATGGTGAACACAAGTTGGAACTCTGTTGCAAGAAATATGATAGTGACACTAATGCAAATCTTTAGACGTGGAAACTCACTGTCAAAGTCACTTATCAAGGAAAAAAAAAATTGAGGGTGGGGGATTCGCTGTAAGTTTTTCTTTGTTGATAAGTAAATTTGTACTTAGAGAAAAAGGAGTTCTAAAAGGGGTGCAACCCTAGAACACTGGTAGTATACAAGATTAACAACCAAAGAAAAAACAAAAACGCTGACTCCTAAAACTTAAAAAATTAAGTACTTCTAGCAATATAGAGGAGAAGCAAATAGTAGCTTCTTCTCTCTCCAAATGCCCCACATTATGCATAAGTGAATAAATAGCCCAAATGCTTCCCTCAACAGAAATAACTCACAACTCTCAAACGTGTGGGAATTCTTCTCTCCAAATGTCCCACATTTATGCACAAGTGAATAAATAGACTTCCAAATTTTTGCAAAGTGTTCCTTCCAACTAGTCAATAATTCAGCCACCATTCCAGCCATAATTGCCCACATCAACCCAAGCAACAAAACATAAGCAACCATAATTCTCTCATTGTTATGTAAGCATGTAACAGTGTAGGTATGCATCTATCAAATTAATCCAAAGCACAAAAATCTTAGGACATGTGGGCACAGGTGAACTGCCAGATGACAAAACTGTAATTCTTTTACAGCCTGGCATAACGTAATGCATCTGTGTAAACTGTGGAAGAACATCATAATAAGTTGGAATAGTTGAAGTAGGGTCTGTGGGGAGTGGGTCCAAAGTTCAATTGTGGCACACACACACACACACACATATAATTTTCTATTTATTTTTAATGATGTGCTTACAACTGTCATCATACTGTGCTCTTCAAAGGGCAACTCTTCTCAAAATCTCAAAAAAGGATGCTGAGTTGGAATCCCATTCTAACCAAGGATTCTTGTGGTTCAGGAGGATCCAGCTATAGGAGAACCNTGAAGGTCCCCAAGAGTGTACATAGGGGTTGTGGAAATTATTGAAACTTAGGGAAGTGGCTAAACGTGCGGTTCCTATGCTATAAAGTTTTGGGATGAAAGAGACATTAAAAAAAAAATAATAATAATAAATAAATAAATAACGTTTTGGGATGAAAGAGGTTTTTTTTTTTTTGGGTCTGACTAGATAGATGGCATCTTCGATGGTATTATTTATCAAATTTTCTGGACATAGAATGGTCTATGATGTAGTAAATGCTGTTGAAGCTAAGTTATTTTAGTTAGTGTTTTGAAGAATAAGGATCAAATCTGGAAGCCAACAAGATCTAAAAACCTGGTTAAAATCCAGGGCAAGCTGAATCTGCTGAAGGTCAAGGAAAAGTACAACGCAATCTGGTCAGCTACTTCTGGAAAAATTCAGTTCTGCAGCCACATGGGAGAGACTCAGAACTCAGAAGCAAGAAAGAAGAGGTGTCTTGGTGTAAGCTAATATGGTGTTCAAATGCAATTTGTAAGTATAGTTTCATTGGTTGGCTTTCCTTGAAGGACATGTGATCAACAAGAGCAAGGTAGCTGCATCGGTCTTAACAGGGGACTGTGCTTGTCTTTTCTGTAGGAGGGGTTATAGAGAGGAGTCACTTGTTCTTTGAGTGCTCTTTACAAAGATAATTTAGAAGCATGTCATGGGGCTTGCTTGGTGAATTATTTCCCTTCCGAATAGGATGGTATGGCCTGCTTGGGCATCAAAAATAAATATAGATAGATAGATAGATAGATAGATAGATAGGTAGGAGAGAGAGAGAGAGAGAGAGAGTTTTCGTGCCTCCCTTTGCAAAGTGGTATTGTGGGCTTCAGTTTATCATTTGTTGCTCCCAAAAAACTACTGAATTTATGGGGGAGAAATAAAATAAAATAAATAAATAAAAGGAGAAAATTGTTAAGAACGCTAAAAGAGTTGTCAAAGTCAAAATGGAAGCTAAGTGCAAAATAGACAAATCCATTCTCAAAAGAATGATTCATAGGATGATCTGAATTATCTGAATTATCTTGCTCTGCTTTGGATTCTAATTGATGATTGGGTTATGAATTTGTGTCCTCAAAAGGATGATTCAGACAAGGATTTGCTTGTTCAATAGCTAGGATGCTGGTTTTGTTCTTACCTATGCTAAAAGTTGTAGTTGAGTTTTTATATGAAGTGAATCATTTTTGCTAATGGTTGATTCTGTTCATGTAGCTGCTAGATCATGAGTTGTGTTGTCTTCTTGCTTTTTTGCCCTGTTTTGAGACTAGCAGTGACCTTGTATCTATTGTTCTGAGCTATAAAATCATCTGAATTATCCACACACAAATAAAATAAAATAAAAATAAAAATCAAACTGGATATCTAGATGTGCCTGAGATAGTTGTTTGAATCCCAATGACCTGAGAATGGATAACCCCAAGACACGGTCTGTCATGTTGGTGACATCTTTGGATTAGCTCTCTACCCATTTGGTTCTCCATCTAAGATTATCCCTTTTTTTTAAGGTGGTGAACATTATAGTCCAAAATGACGAATTTCTACTCCTTTGTTATCTACTCATTGGAGACAGGAAAATGGAAAACCTTCATTGAAGTTTGCTATTACAAGGACAAGTTTCATAAGAATTAACATATTTGTTAATGGAAAGTTTTATTTAGATATGATATTGTACATGGGGTGGGAGGATTTGAATCGTGGATATCTCTGTTGGAAACACTAAGAGATACTGAGCATACAAGGCTCTTGGCAATGAAGCTTCTATTGGATGACTAGCAAATAGCATGTTATCTCTTATCACTTTAGAGGTGGATGAGGAGTTATCTGGAGTCATAATAGTGCCAGGTCCTTAGATGAAGAATGAAGGTTTAAGAAAGGCTTGCCTTGGGGATTCTGGGGGTGATTTCAATATATACATGCAGATCTGTCTGACTTAACTGATCCTTGTAAGCCCAATTGGGTTCTGCAACACCAGTTGAATATAGATCAGGTGATGAAGGGCATCCTTCAATTTTAGATTCCCCATTTTGTGCGTTTTTCCCAGGACTATTTAGAGCCTGATAATTTAGCATTGAATACACTCTTAACTTTCCATGAAGAAGATAGGTAAGAAGTTAGTCAAGCTCTTGTGTAACATGGAGTGGTTAACTAGATTTGATCATACCTTCATGGAGTTTCTGGCCTTTGGTTTATCAGATTACGGGGGGTTTATTTTTGCCATTTAGCATGATTTCTCTAACGTTTTCGTTATGTAGAATTAGAACCAAAAATATTAGTTAAGTAGTATCTTGAGTTTTTGAGACTCAAGTTCTACGAATAAACTCGAGTCTTTGAGTTCTAAGTGGTGGAAAAGCTGAGGCGGACTAAAGAAGTCCACGTGGAGCTTGAGTCTTAAAAACTCGAGATCCTTTATGCGTTGATCAGAGCTCTTCTCTTCTCCAGATTTGTTTCTCTTCTCTTCTCTGATCTGATCTTGCTACCTGGGTTTTGCTTCTGCTATATAACTATTTTGTTTAGTTTTCCTGCCATATAACAAATATATTAGGGAAATCAGGCTAAATGGCGAAAAAAAAAACCTCTCAGATCATTCACCAAACCTCATCACATTTAGGGCAACTTCCTTATCCAGTCCTAAACCTTTTCAAGTTTTACAATTTTTGGGTTGAGCATAAAGAGTTCTTACGTAAATGATTTATACTAAGTTGAAGGCCGTAAAAAGGATTTTAGGTATGAATAAAGAGGTTTTTGGTTGGATTTAACTATTTATCAACAGGTCATAAGAGTCGGATTAAATCTTGAGTTGGTTCAAAATAGCATGCTCCAAAGACCTGGTGACCCTGCCCTTGCTTGTAAAGAAAAGAGTGTCTTCACTTAACGCAAATCTCTTTTGCTGGTTGAAAAATGTTTTCTCAAGCAGAAAGCCAGGGTTAAATGGCAAAATTTAGGTGATCAAAACTCCTCCAACTTTCATAAGATGGTAACCATAAAAAACTCAAAAAAAAGTACCATTAAATGTAGGCGCAGAAGGTAGTAAAAGCCTTAAGTGTTGAACCGACTCTTTATTATCCAATTCAATTTCCAATTCAAACAAACTAAATTATGAACAAAATCGAATAATAGCAACCACAGCAAAAACAAATGAATCCAATCAAGAGGCCAAAGAAGGCAATTTTGAACTCTTAGCAGCAATCACTTGACCATTTGCATTTCTAATGAATTCAAAAAGGAATTATAATGTAAACCACAATTCACCTTATATCTACCAAATCTTGAAGGAGTCCGCCGTACCTGAGGAAATTGCACAACTACGATTTAAAATCCATGTCCCTAAATTGGAATATAGCAAATAAATAATCAGCGTTAAAAAAAATTCTATTATTTATAACCATTATTTTAGTCCCAATTGTACATTTAATTGCCTATAAAAAATGAGATTAAATTCTATAAGGACGCGGTGTAAAACTCATGTTTTACCCCTCCAATTTCAATATGCCACATCATCTTATCACATATTTTAAAATAAACACAATCACACATAATCAATTCTAATACTCATATATACATCCAACCAAATTGGGAATCTATCGAGATGTTATTAGGTGTAGTAGGATGTATTGAATTTTAATAAATTTTAAATAAAATACTAATATGGCAATCACTTATTGGATGATGTAAAACATACCCCATCCTTATAGAATTTAATCTCATAAAAAATGTGTGAAAAATTGCCTATATTATTGTTTGTATTTTTTTTTTAGAAGGTAAACTCGGAGATGAAGGTGAGTGAAAGGAAATTTCTCGTTAAATGAATAGGAAAAGTAACATAGCAATTAAATGAAACAAAATGAAAGGAATTAAAAGCAAGCTTTTTAATTTTAATCCAAAATATTAAAATTTCCCTAAAATTTTCTACTTAATGACCAAAATATTAGACAAAAAACATCCAACCTTGCACATAGGCTGCTCCTCTTCTCTGTGTTACTCTGTAGTCTCTCATCCTGCACATAGGCTGCTCCTTTACTTGATTTTTTTTTTTTTTTTTATACAAAATAGAAATTATACTCTAACATAATCCAAGTGTAAATGTATGTAAACCTCATTCCTAAAAATTTGAATTTTGGCCCTTACCCCCCCCCCCCTCACCCAAAAGAACTTTTTACTTGTAAAGTGACCATCATGTCAAGGGTGTAGGGTGGTCCTCTACTTGATTTTTATTCTTTCACTATCTTGATCTTCGTCAAATTTGTCGATACTACAGTGGAGTTGCCTTTCTGAGCTAGGAAACAATGATATAAAAGAGATTGTAAGTGGTCAAAATTTGTCAAACCAAGTGTCAATAGCATTCAAAAACAAACAAACAAAACGAAGTACTAATTGGGCTTTAAAATGCCTAGCTAATGTGGAAATTGGTAAGAGACTATGAGAGAACATGGGGGCCAAAGAACATGGTTAAAAGTTAAAAACATACCGAATATCAACAGTTCAATTTGAATGGTTGATCCAAATAGATCATAAAATATTAAATTGACCAAAAAAAATTTCTTCTTAAAGTTCCGAACAAAAAGCTCAAACTTTGGCCCTAACCTCATTGCATGCATGAAAACCTTATCACACACGCTTCACGTATGCGATGAGGCTCTTATTTGTTTTTTTTTTTTTTTGGGGGGGGGTGTTTTACATGTTTTCCTACAAATACTAAGCATTGACTCATGGACAAACAAATTGCAATAAAATAAAGTGAATAATTACACTTTTTAACCTGAAATTTTATAGTTCACCATTACAAAATTACAAAAAGGAATGCAAAAAAATAAAAAAAAAAAAAAACAAAACATATAGGGGAAGAAAAAACAAAACATATAGCGTAAGAAAATGGTGCCCATTTCTTGAATCTTTTTCATGCCTTGATGTCAATCCCATTTGGTCCTTAGTTGATGATGGTCACTTTACAAGTAAAAAGTTCTTTTGGGTGAGGGGGGGGGGGGGTAAGGGCCAAAATTCAAATTTTTAGGAATGAGGTTTACATACATTTACACTTGGATTATGTTAGAGTATAATTTCTATTTTGTATAAAAAAAAAAAAAAAAATCAAGTAAAGGAGCAGCCTATGTGCAGGATGAGAGACTACAGAGTAACACAGAGAAGAGGAGCAGCCTATGTGCAAGGTTGGATGTTTTTTGTCTAATATTTTGGTCATTAAGTAGAAAATTTTAGGGAAATTTTAATATTTTGGATTAAAATTAAAAAGCTTGCTTTTAATTCCTTTCATTTTGTTTCATTTAATTGCTATGTTACTTTTCCTATTCATTTAACGAGAAATTTCCTTTCACTCACCTTCATCTCCGAGTTTACCTTCTAAAAAAAAAATACAAACAATAATATAGGCAATTTTTCACACATTTTTTATGAGATTAAATTCTATAAGGATGGGGTATGTTTTACATCATCCAATAAGTGATTGCCATATTAGTATTTTATTTAAAATTTATTAAAATTCAATACATCCTACTACACCTAATAACATCTCGATAGATTCCCAATTTGGTTGGATGTATATATGAGTATTAGAATTGATTATGTGTGATTGTGTTTATTTTAAAATATGTGATAAGATGATGTGGCATATTGAAATTGGAGGGGTAAAACATGAGTTTTACACCGCGTCCTTATAGAATTTAATCTCATTTTTTATAGGCAATTAAATGTACAATTGGGACTAAAATAATGGTTATAAATAATAGAATTTTTTTTAACGCTGATTATTTATTTGCTATATTCCAATTTAGGGACATGGATTTTAAATCGTAGTTGTGCAATTTCCTCAGGTACGGCGGACTCCTTCAAGATTTGGTAGATATAAGGTGAATTGTGGTTTACATTATAATTCCTTTTTGAATTCATTAGAAATGCAAATGGTCAAGTGATTGCTGCTAAGAGTTCAAAATTGCCTTCTTTGGCCTCTTGATTGGATTCATTTGTTTTTGCTGTGGTTGCTATTATTCGATTTTGTTCATAATTTAGTTTGTTTGAATTGGAAATTGAATTGGATAATAAAGAGTCGGTTCAACACTTAAGGCTTTTACTACCTTCTGCGCCTACATTTAATGGTACTTTTTTTTGAGTTTTTTATGGTTACCATCTTATGAAAGTTGGAGGAGTTTTGATCACCTAAATTTTGCCATTTAACCCTGGCTTTCTGCTTGAGAAAACATTTTTCAACCAGCAAAAGAGATTTGCGTTAAGTGAAGACACTCTTTTCTTTACAAGCAAGGGCAGGGTCACCAGGTCTTTGGAGCATGCTATTTTGAACCAACTCAAGATTTAATCCGACTCTTATGACCTGTTGATAAATAGTTAAATCCAACCAAAAACCTCTTTATTCATACCTAAAATCCTTTTTACGGCCTTCAACTTAGTATAAATCATTTACGTAAGAACTCTTTATGCTCAACCCAAAAATTGTAAAACTTGAAAAGGTTTAGGACTGGATAAGGAAGTTGCCCTAAATGTGATGAGGTTTGGTGAATGATCTGAGAGGTTTTTTTTTTCGCCATTTAGCCTGATTTCCCTAATATATTTGTTATATGGCAGGAAAACTAAACAAAATAGTTATATAGCAGAAGCAAAACCCAGGTAGCAAGATCAGATCAGAGAAGAGAAGAGAAACAAATCTGGAGAAGAGAAGAGCTCTGATCAACGCATAAAGGATCTCGAGTTTTTAAGACTCAAGCTCCACGTGGACTTCTTTAGTCCGCCTCAGCTTTTCCACCACTTAGAACTCAAAGACTCGAGTTTATTCGTAGAACTTGAGTCTCAAAAACTCAAGATACTACTTAACTAATATTTTTGGTTCTAATTCTACATAACGAAAACGTTAGAGAAATCATGCTAAATGGCAAAAATAAACCCCCCGTAATCTGATAAACCAAAGGCCAGAAACTCCATGAAGGTATGATCAAATCTAGTTAACCACTCCATGTTACACAAGAGCTTGACTAACTTCTTACCTATCTTCTTCATGGAAAGTTAAGAGTGTATTCAATGCTAAATTATCAGGCTCTAAATAGTCCTGGGAAAAACGCACAAAATGGGGAATCTAAAATTGAAGGATGCCCTTCATCACCTGATCTATATTCAACTGGTGTTGCAGAACCCAATTGGGCTTACAAGGATCAGTTAAGTCAGACAGATCTGCATGTATATATTGAAATCACCCCCAGAATCCCCAAGGCAAGCCTTTCTTAAACCTTCATTCTTCATCTAAGGACCTGGCACTATTATGACTCCAGATAACTCCTCATCCACCTCTAAAGTGATAAGAGATAACATGCTATTTGCTAGTCATCCAATAGAAGCTTCATTGCCAAGAGCCTTGTATGCTCAGTATCTCTTAGTGTTTCCAACAGAGATATCCACGATTCAAATCCTCCCACCCCATGTACAATATCATATCTAAATAAAACTTTCCATTAACAAATATGTTAATTCTTATGAAACTTGTCCTTGTAATAGCAAACTTCAATGAAGGTTTTCCATTTTCCTGTCTCCAATGAGTAGATAACAAAGGAGTAGAAATTCGTCATTTTGGACTATAATGTTCACCACCTTAAAAAAAAGGGATAATCTTAGATGGAGAACCAAATGGGTAGAGAGCTAATCCAAAGATGTCACCAACATGACAGACCGTGTCTTGGGGTTATCCATTCTCAGGTCATTGGGATTCAAACAACTATCTCAGGCACATCTAGATATCCAGTTTGATTTTTATTTTTATTTTATTTTATTTGTGTGTGGATAATTCAGATGATTTTATAGCTCAGAACAATAGATACAAGGTCACTGCTAGTCTCAAAACAGGGCAAAAAAGCAAGAAGACAACACAACTCATGATCTAGCAGCTACATGAACAGAATCAACCATTAGCAAAAATGATTCACTTCATATAAAAACTCAACTACAACTTTTAGCATAGGTAAGAACAAAACCAGCATCCTAGCTATTGAACAAGCAAATCCTTGTCTGAATCATCCTTTTGAGGACACAAATTCATAACCCAATCATCAATTAGAATCCAAAGCAGAGCAAGATAATTCAGATAATTCAGATCATCCTATGAATCATTCTTTTGAGAATGGATTTGTCTATTTTGCACTTAGCTTCCATTTTGACTTTGACAACTCTTTTAGCGTTCTTAACAATTTTCTCCTTTTATTTATTTATTTTATTTTATTTCTCCCCCATAAATTCAGTAGTTTTTTGGGAGCAACAAATGATAAACTGAAGCCCACAATACCACTTTGCAAAGGGAGGCACGAAAACTCTCTCTCTCTCTCTCTCTCTCCTACCTATCTATCTATCTATCTATCTATCTATCTATATTTATTTTTGATGCCCAAGCAGGCCATACCATCCTATTCGGAAGGGAAATAATTCACCAAGCAAGCCCCATGACATGCTTCTAAATTATCTTTGTAAAGAGCACTCAAAGAACAAGTGACTCCTCTCTATAACCCCTCCTACAGAAAAGACAAGCACAGTCCCCTGTTAAGACCGATGCAGCTACCTTGCTCTTGTTGATCACATGTCCTTCAAGGAAAGCCAACCAATGAAACTATACTTACAAATTGCATTTGAACACCATATTAGCTTACACCAAGACACCTCTTCTTTCTTGCTTCTGAGTTCTGAGTCTCTCCCATGTGGCTGCAGAACTGAATTTTTCCAGAAGTAGCTGACCAGATTGCGTTGTACTTTTCCTTGACCTTCAGCAGATTCAGCTTGCCCTGGATTTTAACCAGGTTTTTAGATCTTGTTGGCTTCCAGATTTGATCCTTATTCTTCAAAACACTAACTAAAATAACTTAGCTTCAACAGCATTTACTACATCATAGACCATTCTATGTCCAGAAAATTTGATAAATAATACCATCGAAGATGCCATCTATCTAGTCAGACCCAAAAAAAAAAAAACCTCTTTCATCCCAAAACGTTATTTATTTATTTATTATTATTATTTTTTTTTTAATGTCTCTTTCATCCCAAAACTTTATAGCATAGGAACCGCACGTTTAGCCACTTCCCTAAGTTTCAATAATTTCCACAACCCCTATGTACACTCTTGGGGACCTTCACTATCTAGAGACATTTACCCAGTTGCCCTTCAACAACACCTCATGGACCTATGCTACCCACAAGAAACCAGCTTGAGTGGACATATTCAATGTGACTTATAAGTACTGCCATATTCCAATATTCCACACTTCTAAGCCCCAAACCTTCCATTTTGAGTGCATATTTGATCCCACTTAGGGAGCACTGCATGAGCATTCTTGACCAGTACATCTAAACACTATGCAGCATCGAGTGAATTAGGAGTTTGCCTAAGAAAGAGGATTGTAATCCAAGGGTTAAGCCTAGCAATGATCTTCTCGGTTAGAGGATTGCAATCCTTTGAGCTAAGCTTTCTAGTGATAAAGAGGTTTTTCAAAAAATATGATTGGGAGGTTTCCTGCTTTGAATTGCACAAAAAAGGATTTGTTGCAAGAGATCAGGAGTTACAGCAGCACAAAATACCCCACTCTTGTTCCCAATTATAGAATAACCAGAGAGACCATTGAAGTTCTTCAGGGCATCCCTTATCAGTTGTTTTAAAGGTAGATCAGCAACTACAAATAGTAAAAGATCATCTATAAAGGTCAAATAAGTAATTCTTTGCCCTGCACATTGGGATGGAACTTAAAGTTCTGAGATTCACTGAATCTTGATCTCATTATTTTAATAAAAGCCTCCATTTCAAGGACAAAAAGATAGAGGAAAAAGAGCCCCGTCTAATACCTTTCCCACACTTAAAAGTATCCTACCAAACCTTCATTTATAGTCGTAGAATATTTTGGGCTTATGCTACTCCTTACTTATCAAAAGAAAAAATACCTCACAAACCCATCCCACCCAACCTACCCATTTAACATTCATTCATATACATAATTACAAATGCTAAAAACTTATAAATAACCAAGAAACAAGCACTGAGAAATAAAAAAATTGAAGAACACAAAGAACAAATGAAACCAAGATTCCAGAAACCTACCTCTGAAGCACTAAGAAATTGGAAAACAATGTGTGGTAATATGGAAGAATGCCAGTGTTCTTGCCGGCTCGAGAGGCTTTGTTTCTCATTCATCATAGGATCCTTGAGAGCTCTCATTTAAGGAATCTGTAATTGGTGATTGGCTTTGGTGAAACCATTAGGGTTTTGAGAATTCACAATCAATTATAAAGCGGTTGCACTTTTGGATTAATTTTACCACCCCTAAATTTTCAGTGATAACTGCTCGCCAACTCATGAGCAAGCAGGATGTTTTCAGAGATACTCATCCCCTTGACAAAGTCAGAGTTAATATGATTATTAAAAAAAAAAAAGAGTAAGAGTTAATAATTTCATTCTAGCAGCCATAGAGTCTATTAGCAAGGATTTTGGAAATACACTCATACTGCACATTTCAACGTGATACATGTCTGTTGTAATCATCAACTCTTGACAGGTTCTCAACATTGGGGATCAAAATAATCATAGTGGAATTTTCTTCTCCAAGAAATCCGTCAGATTGGAATAAGGAAGTCACTGCGAAGCACACATTTTGTTGCACAACAAACCAGGAAATTTAAATATAAAAAAAAAGAACCTGAATCTATCAAGTCCATCACTCCCAAAAGAGAATGTAGAGATTTTCTCCTACTCCTTTAACAAAAGAAATAATGAACTTCTATTTCAACTAGGAAAAGAAAAACAACACACAATCCTTATTCAACTAGAAAAAGGGAAATATCGTAAATTCAACTAGAAAAAAGAAAACAACACAAAATTTCATTTTAACTAGGAAAATGAAAACAGTAAAGATACAACTAATTTGTTACAACTGATCTGCAACAAACATGCAAAGCAATATGCTCATGCTCTATCAATTGGTTAAATATTAAGAATCACAATTACTTGGAAATCAAAAGTTCAACAAATCCCATAAATCTTAGCAGCCAATACAAGAAGAAATAAATAAATAAGTAGAAATTAGTGTCACAGGCAAACAGCATCCACCATGGGGCCATGTCAAAGAAAAACTTACACCAATGAAATTGATCAGTCCATGCTTACTAATTTACATAAATGCACTGATTACTTCCATTTCAATGAGCAGCAGTTTAAAAATGTGGTGACCTTAAGGGTTCTTTCAATTTTTCTCTAGGTCTTCCTTGCTTTCAATTTTTTTCTAGGTCTTCCTTTGTAATTAAAAGATGTTAAATCAAAAGAAATAGAAGCACTACCAGAATTCTGTTTCACCCAGGGAATGCCGATTGTTGCCAAGGTCGGTGAATATGGGAGCACAGTCGCCTGAACTTTAGTTTGATGCCTCAGGTACAAACCATAAAAGAAGGATCTTAGCCTTCCAGTTTTGAAGTCATACGAACATAACCTACCTCGTATAGACAAATACACAACTTCATCATGGAAAGTTTGAGCGTCCACTACAAAATAATTCCCAATCATTTCAGGAGAGTTTCGTACACGATGGAGATACCGATCCCTTGATTCTTCACCAAATCGATCTATATTTATATGGTGCTTAAGAACCCAAATGGGCTTGCAAGGATCTGTTAACATCCAGACCCTAAGTTCAGACATATCTACACACACATAATGAAGATACCCATCTGAATCCCCAAGGCAAGCCAGTCTTACATCTCTATCCAACCACTTAGGACCTGGTACTGTAATGACTCCAGATAACTCCTCATCCACCTCAAAAGTGATAATGTTCTGATTGCTCGTCAATCAGTAAAACCTTCCATTCACATAAATATGTTTGTTCTCATAAAGCTCATCCCTGCAACAGCACACTTCAAGGGAAGTTTTCCATTTCCCCGTCTCCGATGAGTAGATCACAAAGGAGTAGGAATTTTGGTCATGTTTTAAACGCTGAATGCTGACCACTTTAAAGCAAGGGATCATCTTTGCTGAAGAACCAAATGGGTAGAAAGCCAATCCAAAGATGCTACCAACGTGACAGTCAGTGGGTCTCAAGGTTAACCGTTCCTGGGTCATTGGGTTCCAAACAACTATGTCCAGCACCTCTACATCCCTAGTCCGACGACTTCTATAACAGATGAGTCCATCACATGAAGCCATAATGACAGAAGTCGGTTGAGGGAAACTGTCATCCATCAATTTAAATATGCCCAATTCACCATTAACACTAGCGTAAAGGAAAAAATCATCTCCACAAAAATTCCCCCCATACTCCTTAAACTCTTGAACAAGGAGTCCTGAAATGCATCTTGACCTCTGATGGTGAATACGCACAAAGGATGGATCAGATATAAGGCTCCTCCACCTCTTGGAGACACACTTGCACCTTAAAAGGTTCTTAGCTGACAAGCGACTTAAAATTTCCATTGCTAAATCTTCATTTGAAAAAATGTCCTCCATTTTTCTTATGAACAAAAACCCAAGTCATAACAAGCTGCAAATGATACAAACAAGAAATTATTACTATAAAGCATAAACCCAAGTCATAACAGAGAGAATCACTTCAAAAATCTGCAGTGACACCAAATTGTTACAAAATTACAGAAGTCCAAACTAATTTCCCAATTAATATAGTTTTCAAGACCTGTAAATACGGTTCGCTTTTGTCCTATATTGAGATTTGACTCCAATTGAAGAGGCAGAATGGAAGACATATGGAGTGTTTTATTTATTCTCTAGATTCCATTATATGTTATGGGTCACATAAAACACATTTCATAGACATATTTCACTATAATAATTTATTATTGTATACAAGCATTTTCCCATAATGCTTCTCTGTTTTCTACAAAGTATGGAGGATGCAAAGTTTGAAGCATTTTCCCACACAAGCATTTGGAGCCACGTCCCGTTTAATTTTTAAATTTTTGTACCAAAATGAATGATGCATTAACACTTGACACAAACACCAAGAAGACTACAATAATAGCACTCAAACCTCTTAAATCCAAAACTAAGGAAAATCCAATTAGATTCTAATTAGATTTTAATTAGAGTCTAATTTGATGACAAGTGTTCAATTCAATTTCTTAATTTTGGTTTAGCTATTTACAACACTACAAGCATCGAGGATTGCAATTAAAAAGACATTAAATAATGCAAATAGTATGCAATTGTGATTGTTCTTAATTTTCCCCATGTATATGCACGAGGTCATAAGCTAATACAAGTAATACAAACCAAATATGAATTTTGTATTGAAGACATATGTAAAATCATTCAAATAAAGTGATTCATATAAAATAATGCTATAATCAACATAACTCAACTAAGTTGGCTTCATGAACAAATTTTGTCTTTCAAGCACTAGGCTCAACTATATGTATCCTTTTTTACCATCCTAGCAAAGCAGATTTTTTTGGTAATTATGGATATTTAGCGCACCCTACTTAAGAAAAGGCAACCCTCTTTCCTCTTTAGACTAGATAATTGCAAAAGGCTAGTATTCAAAGAAGACAATCAACATAGATAATCCACCATATTGTTACATAAATATGCAGCAAAATTCACACTTTGTCCAATAAGTTTTGAAACCACAACCACACCCTCCACCAATTCTTGTGGGAAGAAGAAATTCCATTGGAATGATAGCAGAGTGGCATATTCTCATAATACATAAAAAGATGATAGCCACTCTCTTGCGACTAAGGCTTTGTTTATTGTCTGTTGTTGTATGATAGAATCTTTTTTTTTTTCCCTTATAAGTACCTGTAAAAATATTTTAAAGCTTATCTTTTTTCTTTTTCTTTTTATTTTAAAAAATGTATTAAAAGAAATATGTGCCTCCACTCTTATAACTACAACCCCATCCCCTATCTCAAATTCTACACTTACATCACATACATAGACAACTGATCTTCCCACCCTAATGCTCTCAGTTTCTAGCCTTTTTTTAGTCCCTCAAATTCCTTTCTAAACTCAGTTACCTAGGCCTTTGCAGAGCCACAGCATTAAATCCTCCAAAATATAGTTTTGTCTTAGAAAACACAAAGCATGAAATTCAGAGGCCTAAACGTCTCAAAAGTTTTGAAAAACAAATAGGATGAAAAGGGATTCCACAAAATTGTGACAATCATAAAATAGACCTCCTCTTGTGACAGTAAAATTGATTTCTCTCAATTAAATACCAAATTTCTGTGTCTCAGCAACCAAACAGAGCATGAAGATTAATCAATATAAATTCAGACAATACAAAAGAAGCTACCTTTACTACCTGTATGGTTTTTGCATCACATCAAAGAATCATTCAGAGAGAGAAAGATGAAAGTTCTGATAATAAAAATCAGATGAAACAGAGTTTTTTTTTTTTTTTTTACCTTTTGAAATAGCAGAGAGACCGATCATAGTATATGCTTTTTCCCGAAGAGTGTGGAAAATAAAACATCATTGTACGCCGACCAAACGGGTTTTTAGACTCGGCGATAAGTACTCGAGTTAGTAATACTTTTCGGGTTTCGATGCATTCAGACTTCAGTGTCTTCAGACTTGTGAGTTGTGAGTCTCGTGACTTGCGAGATGTACAAATTTTATAAGTTAAAAAAATAATAATAATAAAGTCAAAATATTTGTTTGATCCAAGAGCTGAGACTTAAAAAATCCAAGAGTTTAGGGGGGTGTTTGGTACACTTCCTTCAACACACTTTTTTAATTTTTAAATAACATTATACACATTTTTATACAATTTTTTTATTTACACGTATTTTTACACATATATTTAAACAACAAACACATATTTTCAAACACATATATCAAACACCCCTTTAGTTTTGGTGCAATTATTAGTGCATATGTGATAAAAATTACCCATTGAACTATACTGAGATAACTGTTAATTTAGTCCCTACATTGTGGAAATAAACAATTTGGTTAACGTTATTTTCAAATTTACTAATTTACTTTCTTGGCAACTAAACACAAAAACACAAAACAAATTTACTAATCTTTACTCAGCAACTACTGCAAAACTAAATTTGGACCAAAAATGACTACAAATTAAAAATAACAGGTACTGAATTGACTACAAATTTAAAATAATATGGACCAATTTGAATGCTACAAAAATGTAAAGACTAAATTGATTACAAGTTAAAAATAATCTAGACCTAAAAAAATGCCAAACGACACCTTCTTGATTTATATGGACATCGATGTGATGATAATTTTTTTTTTTTTTCAACTTAGGAATGGTCTCATACCCGGCATGGTTGCCCTACAACCTCCATCGATCCCCTAGTTGACACAACACCTTGCTCATTCTCCATTGTTCTCTGTTTCTTTTCTCCCTTAACACTCGTGGTCTCCTTATTCATATTTTCTACTTGCTTCCTTTTATGCCCAAGTTCCTCATCAACAATTGAAGAATTGATAAGAGTCTGAGATCTTGTGCCAAGCCTCTTCCAATTCATCATTGCTTTTGGGCTTCCAATTATAGACTTCTCCATGGACTCAACTCTTTTTGAGCTATGCAAGGGTTGACTCACACATTTATCTATATTACCACTCCTTTTGGGCCAGCCCTTACCAATGCTCTTGCTTCCTTCACGTTGCCACAACCAACCATGAAACCTGTTTCTAATCCCTCAAAAATCGGTGCACCTTGTTTTCCCATTAAGTCACGATTGGGGATGACAATATCCTCATCCATGACTACCACTTCAATCAATTCCGCAGGAATCACGCTATTATTTTTTTGAGCATCTTAGTGAAGATTTGTTTTTCTTATCGTTATTTGGATTTTGAAGTTTTTTTTTTTTTTTTCCCTTTGTTTCTTTGTTTCTTTTATTTTGTTCTTTACGATGTAATCGTGCTTCTCTAGCGTATGCTAGTGATGCAAAAGAGAAAAAAGGGGTTATATGTCTCTTTTTTCTTTCCTATTGTATATCTATTTCTTAATTAATAAAGTTTACTATCGTTTCCTCTAAAAAAATAAAAATAAAAATAAAATAATCTAGACCAAATTTATAGTGATCCAAAATGGTATTTTTCACCAATTTTTTAACTAAAAGTCTCCCTGTAGATACTTAATATACTTCTCGATTGGTCCAACGATGTTTTGATCTCTTCTATTTCAACATTTATTGATTGCCAAGGAAGAACAAGAAAAAAAAATTGAAAGTACTATTAAGGTCACCATAGTTTTAAAACCCATATCAAGGCCAAAATGGGGATATACCCCTTTCGACGAAAAGTTACAGCAAAATACTCCATTTCTAAAACTATTTAGGGATATGCTCTTGTTTGGAAACTCGATTTTCTAAAAATTGAGTTATAACCAAATTAAACTTAAAAAAAAAAAAAAAAATTGTGGAACTCGACTTCCATTCAAGGAACTCAAGTTCCACTTGAAAATTATTAAGGAAATGGAACTCGAGTTCTACACTAAAACTCAATTTTGATAAAATCGAATTTCAAAACAGGGGCATATTCCTGAATAGTTTCAGAAATTGGGCATTTTATTGGAACTTTTCGTTGAAAGGGATATATCCCCATTTTGTCCCCCATATCAACCCAATATATGTCAAATGTGGGCCTTACAACATACTCACTCAACACCCAATTAATCTGGGCGTCACATCCACTATAAAAAGGATTTTCCTTGACTCTTTTTATTCTCATTAATCTTTTTAGGTTAAAAGTAGAACAGGTGTAAAGAGATTTGGTTTTGTGGCAAACAAGAAAGATCTTAGTGAGTAGGTCTTCTATGATAACAATAACTAAAACATTGAATCCAAACTTTTACTGGTCTAATGGTTTGGTATAATGGTTTTGTTTTGCTTCACCTTTTTACCTTTATATTTGATTTTTTTGCCTTTGTATGGTGAAGGCCCTGAAGTCAACCTGGAATGCATGTTTTGGTATGAAATATAAGAGTTTTTTAATCTTTTGTTTAAAAAAAAAAAATAGAGAATTATATCTCCAACTAAAACTTTTAAGTTAATTAATAAATTAATGTAAATTGAGTTTTGAAAAACCAAAAAACAAAAAAAGTCAACAAAACTTCAACAATATCCAGAATATATAGACCTTGATATTTATCCTGGATATATTGTATGATTAATTAGCATTTGTCTTAAAAAGTAAAATCTACTATTATTAATTGGTGAATTAAATTAAATTTTTTTCTCAAAATTTTTTTATTTTTGAATTTGCTAGTCTGTTTGCTAGGGAAGAACATAAAGTTCATGTTCTCTAGAAAGAAGAAATGCTCCTACGAAAAACAAAAGAAAAGTAATAATTATAATATAATAGATTAATGTTTATTTTTAAATTTTTTTGAATTTTTCTGATCTAATTTTTTTTTATTAATTTAAATTTGACGTGACTTTTAAAAAATGCCAAATAATTTTTTAATAATATTTTAATGATCACATCTGTGCCATATTAGCAAGCATGACACTCTGTTTACCATGTAGGAGTTTTTTGTTAGTGGGTTGACGGCAATGACCAAAATAGAATTAATTTTCTGTTTTTAAGGACTGGAATAGTGGCAAAATAAAAATATGGACCAAAATAGGAATCGGCCTAAAATGTAAGGACCAAAAATATTTTCTCCTTCAAAGTTCGAACCATAAGTTATACATGACATATGTGACTTGTGGAATTTGCCTTGGTTATAATCTTTGGTTTTGTTGTGGGGGAATCCATATAACATCTAATAAAACTACTAATTGTCACATAGAAGATATTTACAATGAGGAAATATGTAGATATATGTGGCATTCTAGAATGAGATGTGCACGAGATGTTCCTTGAGCGTAGTCAATTTATGGAAGAATATATAGATGCAAATAATTTGGAAGAAGTAGTTGGGACAGGTCCAATGTACAACGATGTAAAGAAGTTGGATTCAGATCTTCTAGATTTCCTAAGGTACTCAACTAATAGATTTCCTAAAAACATAGCCACTCTTTTATGATTTAAGAGTCTAGATTTTATCATGCCAACATTCCACTAATAGTACTCTTGAAATAATAAAATAATATCGCAAACAAAACAATTAAGATTATTATGAGTGTGTAGTATAACTTGGCCCACCCTCCCTTAAAAGTTACCATAACTTCTGAGTAAAGTTGTGGTGTGCTTTTGTGTTAGAACTCATTTCCCTCTCCCTGGTGTGTGTGTGTGTGTGTGTGTGTGTGTGTGTGTGTGTTTGTTTCTCAAAAAAAAAAAAAAAAAAAGAATGGGTACTATAAAAATAAAAATAAATAAATAAATAAAAAGAGTAACTTAAAGAACATTAGGTATACCAACAACATTTCAGAGGACAACAACATTTCACGAACGTCAATGCGGAACAACTTTCACTTTTCACGTCTTTTGATGCACCGCATTGGTGAGTGGTGACCGAGTCCCCATTTATTATCAATAAACATGGACCGAGCGGTTTGGTCAGGTTCGTAATACCGCCCTCTGCGTCCCGCTCAAGAGCCACGACAAAAAGAACACATTTCAATCAATCAATCTCAAACTTCACCACAGGTGATGCAAAATTGTACAAAAATATTTATTTAAAGAGTTTTAAGTATATTTTAGAAAGTAACTAAATTATTCTTTTTTACAATTTTTTTAATTGTTCAAAAAAAAAAGTTTATTATTGACATAGCCTCTTATTTAACTGCTATTCATTATATATATATATATAAATATTTTAAGGACAAAGGAATTATGAGTGTAGATAATAATTGTTATATATAAAGATAGATAAACAATTAAAAAAAAAATAAATAATATTTTAATAAAATATGATGTAAAATAGATAATATAATATGAAATTATGAGTGTTTTGAAAAGCAATAATGTAAAATAGAAAACTATAAGCCCTAACGCAATGATAAACCAATGAACCAAAGAAAAAGTCCTAGAGTTTTTTAACCCATGTGGGTCTAGCGGCCAAGTACCTTGTCTACCTTATTATAGCATTTGAATTTGAGTAGTGTGGGACTCATTAGCGCCAAAACCGCTACTTAATGGGAAATCTTGTAGTATATTATGCTCAGTAGGATGTCATTTATCTCTATAATCCTACATTTTTTCTTCCCAAAAAAAAAAAAAAAAATCATAAAACTTGTTTTTTACGAGAAGAATAAATCATAAAACTACGGTATGTGCAGTATATTATATTTGTCAATTAAATTTAGAAAGAACAATTAAATCTAAGCATATAATAAAGCTAAACAAATTGTATCATTTTATTTTTTCCTTAAAAAAATGATAATATTATTTGTGTTTGACTAATCAGTATAACTATGTATTTAAATTTAATTAGCAATCTAATATACTGCATAGTTTTAAAACTTAGTCCATTCAAAGAGTCAAAATACGGGAAAGATTCAATATTTTTGAGGTTAAATTGGAGCTTAATTGAGGTCAAATTGTGATGTGATATATATTACATATTAATTTTCCATTCTTGAGCAACAAAATATGCGTGGCTCAATGGTCTAGCTTCAAGGCATCAGGTAGGACCTGGCGGTCTGATGGTGCTATTCTTAATAGTAAACAGGCTATCAAGTATCAACTTAGGAAAGGTTTCTTGAGACAGTTATTTTGGGATATGTTATGTGTTTTGTAGGAGCACATTTGGGTATCAAGACCACCTTTTCTTCTATTTTCCTTCTACAATAGTAGGATTTGATCTAAATTGCTGGTGATGATATTATAAAATGTGACCTCCAAAATCGTCCATATGGTTCGTCCTTGGAAAAAGAACGAAGGAAGGGCCCAACAAAATTGCCTCGTCCGTACCCATCAAGCCTCGTCTGTCATAAATTGAGGACGGACGAGGCCTCGTCCGTCCCAAATGATGGACGAGGCAAACATAGTTTGTGCCAAGGCTCGTCCTTCCTTAATTAAGGACAGACGAGGCAAATATTTTGAACTTAAACTTGGATCTTATCTATGAACCGAAACCTCCATTATTCGTGATAAAGGACCGGTCCAGATAAAGTAACTTCCATGGAAGTTATGGAAGTTACCTCCGACTTTGATGAATTCCTCGACAATAGGAACGGTTATCAGAGCAAGTAACCGTTCCATGTGCACTATATAAACGCTTCTTTGCGTAGAGGTAAGTTTTTGGGGATTCTTTTTTTTACAGAAAAAGAAGAAAGTCTTAGAAATAATTTTCTCTCTATCCCAGCCCACTGACTTCACCATCAGAGGACCCTAGACCGGCCTCCACCGGTCTTTTCTTTGATTAAATTTGGTTTTTCAGGACTTAACCTTCAAGATTGTCGAAACCCGGAGATTTTCAACCCACTGATTTTCCAGGATTATCAGTTGGTGCCGTCTGTGGGGAAGGAATATTTATCGCTCTTGAACTTGTTTAGTTCTGCGATTTCTTTCTCTCGTGAAGGGTTGAAATGGTTCGGACAAGATCAAGGGCAACTACCCCAGGCCCTTAACAGAGTAGAGACGCATCGAGTAATCCTCATCGCGATCGCCAATCTGCACTGGATATGCAGGCCCCGTCTGTCCAACATATGCACTCTATGGCTACTGCGATGGCGGAGTTAACTTACCAGAATCAGGAACTACGGAGAGAGGTTAATCTAAGAAGGTAGACACATCGAAAGCATGAAGAAGAAGGGCAAACTCGGAGTCAAGAGGGCAGAGAGAACTTTCAACATGGGAGTCAATCAAGGGATACCACCTCACGAAGGGTACCCAACTTGAAGAAAGAGTTGGATCAGATGAAGAAGGCCATGGACGAAATGAAGGAGAATATGAGGAGGGCGAACCCAGTAGAGGATTTGGTTCATAGAACTGATTCTCCCTTTACGGCTTCCATCAATGGCCATCCTCTGCCACCGAAGTTTAAAATGCCTTCTTTAGATTCATACGATGGGAATCGAGATCCTTTTGACCACATTGCCACCTTCAAGACCACTATGCATCTTCAAGGAGTTCCAGACGAAATAATGTGTAGAGCCTTTCCTACCACTCCCAAGGGTCCAGCCAGAGTATGGTTCAGCAAATTACCCCCAAATTCAGTAAGTTCTTTTAAAGAATTAAGCAAGTTGTTTGTCAATAACTTCATAGGGGGTCAGCGACATAAACGTTCTACTTCCAGTCTGTTAACAATAGTACAGGGGGAAAATGAGAGTTTGCGATTGTTTATCACTCGATTCAATAAGGAAGTCTTGACAGTGGACGAGATGGACGACAAATTGCTGTTAGCAGCCTTCCACAACGGAGCTCATTCGGATTTGTTTATCCACAAACTCTATGAGCAAGAGCCACAAACCATGGCAGAGCTCGTCCATTCAGCTCAAAACTTCATGAATGCGAAAAATGCGATTATAGCTAAGAAAAGAAAGAGGACAGAGAAAATGGAGACAAATCGCCACCTAAAACACGGCCCTCATCCAAAGAAGGGTTGAACGGACGACAAAAGAGACCGGGACAAGAAGACGGGACCATCAACACGCAACCAGCAATATACTCCATTGAATATGCCACTTGAACAGGTCCTTATGCAAGTCAAGGACAAGCCTTCCCTGAAGTGGCCAGAGAAATTGAAAGGAGATCCCAACAAGAGCAACAGGAACAAGTATTATCGCTTTCATAAAGACCATGGCCATGACACAGATGAGTGCTTTGATCTGAAGCAGCAGATTGAGAATCTCATAAGGCAAGGGAAGTTGAGAAATTTCCTTGGACGAGATCACAAGGATGAGAAGTTGAAAGGGAAAGTAGAGAAGTCATCACGACCACCACTGGGCGAGATAAAAGTTATCATTAGGAGAAGTTTGGCAGAACGGTCATCCAAGACGAAGAAAGCATACTTGAAGGAAGTGCAAAGCGTCCAACTTTCAGGATGATCGCCAAGAGCGAAGTCCGCGGACGAACAACCGATTACTTTCACGAACGAGGAAGCTGAGAGAATCCATCATCCTCATGATGACGCTATTGTCATCTCCCTACTCATTGCTGATTACACAACTAGAAGAGTGCTAATAGACAACGGAAGTTCAGCGGACATTCTGTATTACCCAGCCTTTCAGCAGATAAGGATCGGACGAGACCAGCTCCGTCCAGTGCACTCACCTCTAGTAGGCTTTGGAGGAATGAAGGTACAGCCTGTAGGTACTGTTACATTACCAGTGGTGGTAGAAGCATATCCACGACAATTGACTACCAATGTGAATTTCCTAGTAGTAGATTGCTCATCATCTTACAATGCAATAATTGGAAGGCCAACCCTAAACAGGTGGAAGGCAGTTACATCTACATACCACCTGTCAGTCAAGTTCCCGACGGAATATGGGATAGGCCACGTACAGGGAGACCAATTAGCAGCAAGGGAGTGTTATCTAGCCATGCTGGCTACGGACGAGCAAATTCTAGCAATGAATATTGAAGAAAAGAAAGTTGTGGCAGAACCTATAGAAGCGTTGGAAGATATTCCCTTAGATGAAAATAACCCTGAGAGGTGTACCAGGGTAGGAGCAGATCTAAAAGCGAAGATTAAGAAGGACCTTATTTGTTTTTTAAAAAGAAATAGAGATGTGTTTGCTTGGAGTCACGAAGACATGCCAGGTATAGATCCTAATGTCATTACCTACCGTTTGAGTGTATGCCCTTCCTCCAAGCCAGTGCAACAAAAAAAGAGGGTGCTCGTCCCTGAGAGAGATAATGCTGTTAAGGAAGAAGTTCAGAAGTTAATTAAGGCGAAGTTCATTCGAGAGGTATACTATCCTGACTAGTTAGCCAATGTGGTCATGGTCAAGAAGGCGAACGGCAAATGGAGAATGTGCGTTGATTTCACTGACTTAAACAAGACTTGTCCCAAGGACAGTTACCCGTTGCCGCGTATTGATCAGTTGGTAGATTCCACCGCAGGCCACAAGTTACTTAGTTTCTTAGATGCTTTCTTTGGTTATAATCAAATTAGGATGGATGAAGCAGACCAAGAGAAGACGTCCTTTATCACTAGTCAGGGACTGTTTTGTTATGAAGTAATGCCTTTCGGTTTAAAGAATGCTGGAGCAACATACCAATGACTGGTCAATCACATGTTTCCTCCACAAATCGGGCGGAATATGGAAGTCTACATAGATGATATGTTGGTAAAAACTCAGGATGAGGAGAGGCATTTGGTCGATTTGCAGGAAACATTTGACACATTGAGGCAGTATCATATGAAGTTGAACCCTAACAAATGTGCTTTTGGGGTATCATCAGAGAAATTCCTAGGATTTACGGTTTCCTACAGAGGAATCGAAGCAAACCCTGATAAAATTCAAGCAATATTGGATATGAAGCCTCTGAGCAATGCTAAAGAAGTTCAGTCCCTCACCGGACGAGTTGCCGCCCTTAACAGGTTTGTTTCTAAAACTACTGACAAATGTTTGCCATTTTTTAAGGTTCTTAAAAAAACATTTGAATGGACCAACGAGTGTCAGAAAGCTTTTGAAGATTTGAAGATATATCTCACCAAAGCCCCGTTATTGAGCCCGTCCGTGCACGGAGAAGAATTGTACTTATATTTGGTAGTCAACCCACACGCAGTGAGTTCAACACTAATGAGGGAAGAAGGCAAGGTACAAAGACCTGTATACTATACCAGCAAAGCACTGAGGGGAGCAAAGGGACAGTATCCGTTAATGGAGAAATTGGCTTTTGCGTTGATAACGGCCTCCAGAAAACTAAGGCATTATTTTCAAGCTCATGTTATTAACGTCATGACAAATCACCCATTCAAGAAGGCAATGAATAAATTAGAGGCTGCAGGACGTTTAATCCAATGGGCCGTCGAGCTCAGTGAGTTTGACATAAAGTACCAACCAAGGCATGCCATAAAAGCTCAAGCTCTAGCAGATTTCATTGCTGAGTTTACCTTCAGTTGTGATGATGAAGGTGAAGTGGAAAACAACAAGAAGTAGATCGTCCATGTGGATGGCTCGTCTACATTGCACGCAGGCGGAATAGGTGTGGTTTTGCAATCTCCAGAGGGGGACAAACTAAAACACAAAGTTCGTTTGCAGTTCCAGACAACTAATAATGAAGTTGAGTATGAAACTCTTCTAAAGGGCTGGAATTGGTTAAATCTGTAGAAGCGAAGTCACTCCTCGTCTTGGGAGATTCTCAGTTAATCATAGGCCAAGTGAATGGAATGTTTGAGGCTAAAGAAGAACGAATGAGAAAGTATCTAAACAGAGTGATGCGCCTTATAAAGAAGTTTGAAGAAGTTAGCTTCGTTCAAGTCCCAAGGAGAAGAACATGAAAGCTGATACATTGGCGAAAGAAGCCTCATCGAGTGAAGCCGTAGACAAGTTTGATGAAATTCAGTATATGCCAAGTGTAGACATCCTAGAAGTACAACAAGTGGAAAATAAAGCAAATTAGATGGCTCTAACTGTGTCGTACTTAAAAGACGGACGACTCTCGGAAGAAAAAGACGAAACTAGAAAGCTGAGGGCAAGGGTGGCTAGGTACGTTCTTATGGACGAGATTCTCTGCCGAAAAGGTTTTTTCCAGCCTTATCTCAGGTGTTTGGCCCCAGACAAAGCGAACTACATATTAAGAGAAATTCATGAAGGAGCATGTGGCAATCACTCAAGAGCCAGGTTGCTCGTCCACAAAGTCGTCCGTGCGGGATACTATTGGCCAAATATGCAAGCTGACGCTAAGGCCTACGTCAAAGTCTGCGATCAATGCCAAAGGTTTAGCAACATCCCCAGGCAACCATCAGAGTATTTAACTTCAATGACGGTCCCATGGCCTTTTGCGTAATGGGGACTGGACATTTTGGGTCCATTTCCATTGGGTATAAGGCAGATGAAATTTCTCGTGGTTGGTATTGATTATTTCACCAAGTGGGTAGAAGCAGAACCCTTGGCCAACATCACACAGCAAAATGTCAAGAACTTCGTGTGGAAAAATATTGTGTGCAGATTTGGAATACCCAGGGTGCTGGTATCGGACAACGGACGACAATTTGACAATGCAATTTTCAAAGATTTTTGCATACACTTTGGAATTCAAAATCACTACTCCTCGCCAGCTCACCCACAAGCTAATAGCCAGGCAGAAGTTGCAAACCGATCCTTATTGAAAATAATCAAGACTCGGCTTGAGGGGGCTAAGGGAGTATGGCTAGATGAGCTTCCAGGTGTTCTGTGGGCATATAGAATGACAGTGAAAACTTCTACAGGAGAAACTCCTTTTAAGCTAGCATATGGAACTGAAGCAGTTATACCTGCGGAAGTGCACGTAGCCAATCATAGGGTGACAACCTACTAGGACGAAGCTAATGAGGAACAACTCCATTTGAACTTCGATTTAATAGACGAGGTAAGGACGGATGCTAAGCAAAGGATGGCAAGGTATAAAAACCTTATAGCTAGGCGGTATGACGCAATGGTAAAGCTAAGGCGATTCAACATAGGGGACCTCGTCCTAAAAAGGGTTTCCTTAGTAACAAAGAACCCAGCCCATAGGAAGTTGGGACCAAAGTGGGAAGGCCCCTACAAAGTCGTCAACTGCAAAAGACAAGGATCCTATTACTTAGAAGCCCTTGATGGGAGGAAGTTGGAGTAGCCTTGGAATGTGGAGCACTTGAGGAAGTACTATCAGTAGAATGTCAGCCTGGGGGAGCATGACTCTGGACGAGCTCAGGGATTAAAAATTTTATTATTATATTTGGTGTGGCTTTATTATTATGTTAAATTTATGAACGGCGTTATAGTTTGTGTTGTTTAAATAAAGGCATTGGCCTCTAAGGTGCCTGCCTCGTCATGAACAATACTTATATTATGAACGATATTTGTGGAATGTACATAATGTTATGTAATTCACTGATTCTCATACTACGTTTGTTCAAATTTACCCCTGAAAAGTTTGAAAAACATAAGATGAGACAATTCTCTGAACGCGGAGATACAATGACAAGCTTTCCTAAGGAAAAAACATCAAGGCATGCTCGTCCAAATCAGAGGATGAAGCAAGGCCAGTGCTTAAAGCTAATTGCGATAAAGCCCAAAACATACTCGTCCATACCATGGACGAAGTAAAGCACAATACATGTCTAATTCATGGACGAGAGAATGCATAGACGAGTGCATATTAAGCCATGGACGAAAAAATGTATGGCTGTATTTCAATCTTGTTAAGGCCTTTGTTAAAACAATCCAGTCCATGGACGAGTAAAATGAAAGGCCTTAGACTTCATTAAGCATAAAAATCAGCCAAGTCCATGGACGAGGAATGCTGGTTTTTATCATTTCTCAACAGGTCCTTGGACTAGTAATGTTGATTATTACCATTTCACATAGATGAATTACATTTGAAATTCTAATGAAAATGGTAGACGAATATATATGTAAAATATGGATGAAGTCAAGCAAAAATAAAATAAATTAAACTCGTCCATACATATGCAACAGGAAAATAACATTCATTAAGTCAAGGGTGGATATCCTACGTCCAAAAAACCCTTGCTAAATAAACAAAGATGATTGTTTAAAACCTCGTCCTAAAACCTTGGACGAAGTGAATGTATTGAAATTATATAAAGGTCACAAAATGGACCAAATAAAAATACATTGAAAAATCTTTAAGTAGAGGGAGCAACATTGGAGGCGTCCTGAGGAGGCAGGGTTGTAGCATCGTCTTCAACATTGATGTCGTCGGAGCTAGTCTGAACGAGAGAACTAGTGGCAGCAGCATCCAGGTTAAGTAAAATGGGGCTGAAGTCTACACTAGAGAACTTTTCCATAGCCTCCATTCTGAAATCTTCAAACCCTGCTGCGTAATTAGTGTCCAAAACATCAGTATACTGTTTGGACGCTTTAAATTCAGCCACTTCTTCTTCCTTCGCTTTGGAGAGGAGAGCACCATACTCGTCATTCTTCTTCTGCAGAGCCTCAAGACGAGCGTCCTTCTCTGCAGCACTAGTTTTCAACTCCTCAACCAAAGTCTTTAACTCTTTCACCTCGTCCGTAGTTTTGGCAGCCACTTCAGCCCATTGTCTCGCCTCGACCTTCAACTCCTAGACCCTCGTCTCTAATAGGATCCTCGTCTTGTCCAACCCTGTGGCCTGCCTAGACGTCGCTATAAATTTTGACATGCCTTATAAAAAAGAAACACAACAAATAAAAGTTAAAAAAAGGAGAGAAACGAAGAAGGAAAGTGAAAATCCTTGGTCAAGACGAGATATGAGTATTAACTTGAAAAGGTCATGAACACCAGAGTGTTCAAAATCCTTAAGGGACATATCATAACAAACATTTATATCTTCGTCAGTCACAGCCTTCTTGAAACGTTCCCAGGCCAGGTCCTCATTTTCAATAATATTTGAAGGGACCGTTCGAGAAGACTGAGACGGGGTTGACACAGTCTTGGAATGAGTGGTCTGGGACAGAGTGGTCTCAATTGGGGTGGACGAGTTCACATCAACTATATGTACAGGCTGCTGGGACGAGGGAAGGGTAGGCTTGACTACCTGGGACGAGCAAGGCTTGGCCTTTTTGCCTATTCGACTGGGGATATTTCCCAAATCCAAGCTCTTTGACAGCGTCTTCCTCTTCTCCCCAGTTGTAGGATGAGTTTGAATATCAGTCTCAGGACGATCCCCCTCAACAGCCACATCTTTTCCCTTGTTCCCTTTCATTGTTGCCATTCCTTAAAAAAAAAAAAAAAAAAAAAAAAAAAAAGGTAAAAATACCTTTAGAATTAAAACAAAGTAAACAATGTGCAAGGACGTTTGGAACTTAAGACTTACTTCTTCTTACTGTGACTTCGTGTGCAATTTCTTCGTCAGATGGGTTAGGGCCCAACCCCCACTTGGCAAGTCGTCTAAGTGAGACCAAAGAATGAAAGTCCCTATCCGCGTGAAGATGAGCCCTGTGGACGCGGTCACGGTAAAATTTGCTCAAAGACGGTCGTTCAACAGCTGAAATGAAACAAGTAAATTTCTTTTAATTAATCGTTAATATTAAAAGAAGTAAAGGGAAAAATCAAAAGAAAAAAGGGGAGCAACTTACCCTCAGGACGAAGGTTTCCTAGGTCTCCGGTATAACGACCAAACGTGTCCCGGCCAACGTCTACAGGATTCCCAGCCCAGAAGCTAGAGATGAAGAAAAATTCCGTTTTCCATTTTCTGTCAGACGAGGCTAGGGACTTGATTAACCTACAATCTTTACCCCTGGCTGTGAATTGATAGAAGCCAAGGAATTGATGTATCTCTGAAGGTTTGTAACAATAAAGGAACTCGTCCACAGTAAGAGGACAGTCCTTTCCAAATACTTCACCCCATAAAATTTGCATTGAGATGATTAGTCTCCATGTATTTGGGTTGAATTGGCATACTCCTAAACCTAACTTAATCAACAACTCCCTAGTAAAGGCGTTTAAAGGGAATCTTAAACCCCCCAAGAGATAAGCCTCATAGACGCCTATCCTAAAGTGAGGGTTGCAACACCATTCTCCTCGGACGGGCAACCTAGGGTTAAACTCGTCTGGGATTCGGTACCACTCCCTAAGGTTTTTTAGTCTTTGCTCGTCTGTCCTAGAAGAGATATCTATTGCACAACTATAAACAGTGACCTTCTCCTCGTCCAAAGGAACAGAACGAGGGGCAATGGACGAGGTACCAGCTTGAGACCCTGAGGCCTTCCTAAGCTGTTCCTGTACAACCTCTATAGGAAGCCCAGGGACGCCAGAGACATACTCCTCGTCCGTGGTATTCCCCTCACTACTATCACTACTGCTACTAGAACTGTTGTAGCTACTCTCATCATTATACTCATCTATAGCCTTATCTACACTATCGCTAGATGAGGAAAGTACAACGTCAACCATCTTAACAGGAAAACTAAGGACAAGAAGAAGAGAAATACCTGTATCTAGGACGAAGGAAAGCTATAGACACGAGAAGCTTCTAGATGAGGATCTAAGACGAGGAAGGACAAGGGGAGAAATTTCAGAAATGAAGAGGGTACCAGAGGTATTCCACTATTTATAGGGAACAAACTCAGGCATTTGAAGCGACGTAACCAAATCAACAAGAGACACGTGGCATACTCCTCGGTTAGATCAATCGACGAGATTTTTTACCAATGAATTCATGACACGTGGCACACCAATCTGCAGCTAACACACGTCTTACATCTCTTTGGACGACTCATGGACAAAGGGGCAACTGATGAATTCCTCGACAATAGGAACGGTTATCAGAGCAAGTAACCGTTCCATGTGCACTATATAAACGCTTCTCTGCGTAGAGGTAAGTTTTTGGGGATTCTTTTTTTTACAGAAAAAGAAGAAAGTCTTAGAAATATTTTTCTCTATTCCAGCCCATTGACTTCACCATCGGAGGACCCTAGACCGGCCTCCACCGATCTTTTCTCTGATTAAATTGGTTTTTCAGGACTTAACCTTCAAGATTGTCGAAACCCGAAGATTTTCAACCACTGATTTTCCAGGATTATCAGCTAGCATCGTGTGACATTCACCAGATTGGTTCCTCTCTTTTTTTCTTTTTCTTTTTTTAAGTTTCTCATGGGATAAAATTTAATTTTTGAGGACTCAAGCTTATATATATAAAACAAATTTGAAAAAAAGTTTACTTTACAACAAAAAAAAAAAAAAAAAAAAAAAAAATAGAAGAAGAAAGAAGGAAAACTTGGGATCCATGGTCCCGGGCCTCCCGGCCCATTTGGGCCTAATGTGGAACCATCCTGGATTGGTGGACATGTTATTGAGCCATAGATGATAATCATGATCCAAAAATTAGGTTAATGGTCTTGAATTTTGGAAAAAAAATATGCCTATACACCTCCTAAATTTTTAACTATTGGACAAGACCCCTCTTAAACTTTTATATTGGCCAATTTATTTCATAAACTATACACAGCTACCAAATCAATACCTCTGCTAGTTTGGTGTTAAAAAACTAACGGTTAACTCATGTGAGAGACACATGAGATTTAAAAATTAGCAAACTAAATTTCATTAATTTGAAGCCGATGGAAAGAAGAGAAAGCTAGGTCTGAGCACCAGAGAAAGGAGAGAGAGATAGATAAACCAAAGCCATTGTGACAAGTAGCATCGTTGTCTCGTCGCCAATGTCTCAATTGTGCCTTGTGGTTCCGCCGCCATTTGATAGCCACCACATGGTATGTTTGTTTGTTTTTTTTTCTTTCTTTATTTCTTTTCCAAGTATTGTTATTTAAATCCATAAAGAACCCCCCCCCCCTATTTTTTTATCTCCAGGTGTGAATTTCTGTAGGAATTTTATTGGTTTGGTTTAATTTTTTGGGATAGAGTTTTTGTGAGCTTATGTGCTTTGTGGAAGTTAATAGAACTTACAAATGAAACAAACATTAAATTTGCAATTAGAAATTGTAGTATACATATCAGGTGAATAGATTATACTCTTTACATTGTTTTGCAATTGATGTTTATGTGGCCAGTTTTCTAGTGAACGTGTATTGCTATGCAGCTATTTGATTAAATGTTTGATAGAGATATCTAAGAAATATAAGAAAACAGAGTAAGGCTTTCTAGATTCCCAAGTTTAGTCTTAAAGTTATGGCTTTTGGAAGTCATTTTCTAGTAGGCGATATAGAGCACTCATATCAATTTTTATATAATATAAAAAAGTACCACATTTTAGTCAATCAAGCCCAAAATCCATCAACATCAATCTTTGCATGGTTGTGAAAAAAAAAAATACATGATTGTTAAAGTAATCATGTAAATTTACACTAAAACCTTTTTTTTTTTTTTTTTACCTGTATGTATTCCAAGGATGAACGAAGAAAGTGGATAGTGATTGTTGTGTGTAAAGAAATAAAAACAGTTTTAAAAATCATGATGGACAAAAAAAAAAAAAACTTTATCCAAGCTTATGCGAATGTTATACACTAGTTAGTTTTTTGTGTAGGCAGGGATTGAACTCCAAATCTCTTATTTAACTATTAAAGATACAAATACAAGTACAATGATAGACTTTTTGGTAGTTATTGTTTTACCAAAGATAATAAATATATAAAAAATTGTATGCCATGTTTAAAATTTGGCAATCATGCCATATACTATTAAAGGAGAGCTTAAGACATCAAAAGATCAAAGTAACATAATAAAAAGGAGAGATTAAGATATTAAAATATTAAATTAATATAATTAAAAAAAATCAATAACTTATGGGCAAACTTAGATACAATATTTAGGTGCTGTTTTATAAGTTTCTCTCTTACAATTCAGCCATGTGACTATTTATAACTAAAAATATACTTCTATTCCATGAGAAAAAAGCCACATGGTTAAATTTTAAGAGGGAAAGTTAAGAAACAGCACGTAAGTGTTTTACCTAATTTTTTTTTCTATAACTTATGTAGGGTTAGGATTTGAGGCCCAAGCCCAAAACAATAAATTTGTAGAGAATGGGTGAAAGAGCTAGATTGACTATGGAATTAACAACAGTTAATCACAACCCCCAAGTATAAATCAGCATGAATTTACACATAAGAATGAAATGAATTGGTGTCTGAAGAGGCATATTATTGATTATGTAGTGATTACAGTTCTTAGAGTTACAGTAAAGCCTTTCTTTCTTCTCTCTTGCCTCCCTTTCTTATCAGGAGCTTCTTTCCTTTATATAACCTCCTTCCCCATCATCTCCATCGTCCACTTGTACTTCATCTGTGAACCTACTTGAGTATATGTCATGTCAAGTATCTCCTTTGGCTCTTTGTGAGTGGCGATAGGTGAGATTACACTGTTCAGGGGTCTTCTCCACATAAATGCGACCAGAGAAGTTGCTGCAGTGCCTTAAATACGATAGTAGCAGCTTTTCTTTAGATGTTTCCTCATTCTTATCGTCTCCAGATATACTCAGAGCTTATCTTGATCAGTAGGAATGCTCGGAAGATCATTCTGACATTTTATATGTTCGATTGATCCGTATTATTCGCGTCCGAGGAATAAAATCTCTTCGAACGACGGCTATCTCCTTGGACTATAACCATCTTTCTTTTCTGGGATCCTTCTTCCAGATGGCCTTGCCCTTACCACCTCCTTCTCTTCGGATGCACAGTAATCCTCACATCGGTCCTAGGCCCACTACGTTAGATTGTGCCTTTTCCCCCCCCACAACTTATTATAAGAAGTTTAATACCCGTCTCCTCCTTTTGAGGATTGGCCGCATCACTTACATGATGAGAAAAAATCTACCTCTTGGGAATAAAAAAAAAAAAAAAACTAATTTCTTTTGTCTATAAAAAGGCAACTCTACTCATAAAGAAGGGTTTTCTAACTAAAATATATATATATATATATATATTATTATTTTTTTGTCTTTTGAGTAGAGCTAACTTAATCTCTTGGGAGTAGTATACCCTAGAAAATTCACTTATTAGAATCCAATTTTGATTAAAATTACTTTCAAGGTTTTTTGCGTTGGGTAATTACTTGAATTTCAAATCGAGATTACTTTCAAAGTCTTTTGTACTATCTTTTTGGAGTAGTATAACATAAGAAATTTCACTTATTGGAATCTAATTTTGACCAAGAAGACTACTTTCAAGGTCTTCTACAGGTATTTTCTTGTTTGCGGAACATTGGCTAGTTTGCATAATAACAAAAACAACAATGACAAGTTTTAATTTTGTTTCTCAAAAAAAAAAATGTTTTTATTTCAAATTTTTTTAGATCAATTATAACTCTTCAATAAATTAATTAGAGTCGGTCACATCTATATTATTATATCTAAAGTTATATTATTTATTACATCCTTGAAAAAAAAAAAAAACCTAAACGAGCAGTATGAGTACTTGAGCCCAGGCCCACTTGTAAGTTGTGATCTCTATAAGATGAAACATAATCACAGCTGTCGATGTTTGCACACTCAAAATTACGAGAGCCCCAAAGACAAGCTTGGCCTAATATTTATCAGTTATCAAAAGAAAAAAAAAAATCTTGGGCTTATGATACACTCTTTAGGGTTTTATAAAAAATAACAATAAATTTCAATCAATATTCTTAGTTAGATAAAGTTTGAAACATATTTGGTTTATAGTAATTCGACTTTTTTGGAGTTGATTTTGCACTTTGAAAATTTGCTAGAAACTCGATTTCCAAAATCGAGTTTCTAACACTCGATTTTCTAGTAAATTTTCAAAAAGTAAAATCGACTCTAGAAAAGTCGAATTGCTATAGATCAAATATGTTTCAAATCTTGCCTAACTAATAATATAGATTGAGGAATTTGGATATTTTTTAATAAAATCCCACTCTTTAAGCCAATTGACATACTTTGGTGGACAACCAACAGCCATCAATATTATCAATATAAAATTTCATTCAATGTAATTTTAGGCCTTTTCCAAATCAACTCTGAAAACACAACTAATCTTCCCAATTTCTCTTCCCTCTGTTTCAAATAATGGTGGCAAGGTAGATTTTCGATTTAGGTCATAAATGAATCGGGTATATCCGTATATAATTACCCTCGCAACCTACCCATTTAAAATTCATTCATATACATTATTACAAACACTAAAAACTAATGAAATTACCAACAAACAAACGATGAGATTTTTTTTTTTTTTTTTTAAGAACACAAAGAATAGATAGAACTGAGATTCCAAAAATCCTAGCTTTGAAGCACTAAGAAAATTGGAAAACAATGTGTGATAATAGGGAAGAATGTCGACATTCTTGCCAGCTCAGAAGGCTTTGTTTCTCATACATGATAAGATCCTCAAGAGCTCTCATCTAAAGAATTCATAATTGGTGATTGGCATTGGTAAAACGTTTAGGTTTTAAGGATTTGCAAATAGGTTATAAAACCATTGCACTTTTTGATATTTTTGCCACCCCTAAATTTTCAGGGGTAACCCCTCACCAACTCATGAGCAAGTAGGATGAAATGCTTTCAAAGATACTCATCCCCTTCACAATGTCACAGTTAATTTTTTCATTCAAGCAGCCATGGAGTCTATTAGCAAGGAATTTGGAAATACACTTATATAGTAAATTACTTTTTTTTTTTTTTTTATAGGTAAAAATAATATTATTCAAAAGAGACTATGTAGTGAAAGGAACACAAAGTAGCCTAAAGAATTACAAAGGGGTAATATCTACTTATGAATTGGCTCTATGAAGGAGTGAATAAAAATACTATCGGTAAGGCATGATGCAAAAGACCACTCATAATATATGTTCGTAATCATCAACTCTTGAGGGTTCTCAACTTTGGGGCTCGAAATAATCATAGTAAAATTTTCTTCCCCGCATTTTGTTGCACCACTAACCAAGAATTTTGATTTTAAAAAAGAAAGTGAATCCATCAGGTCCACCACTCCCAAAAGGGAGCTTTATGTGGAGATTTTAATAGATTTTCTCCTACTTTAAGAAAAAGAAATGACGAACTTCTACCTCAACTAGAAAAAGAGAATCCTAGTTCAACGCTAGAAAAAAGAGAACAACACAAAATCTCATTTTAACTAGGAAAATGAAAACAGTAAAGATACATAAAATTTGTTACAATTGATCTGCACCAAACATGCAAAGCAATATGCTCGTGCTCTATCAATTGGTAATCTTTCTCAAATGATTTTTTTTTTTTTTTTTTTTTGGTAATCTTTCTCAAATTACGTGGTTTGTGTTTATCTTTTCTTTTGAATTGGTTTGAGCTTCAGAGAGAAGAGTTTATGTTACGGCACGAAGAAGAAAGTGAACAAATAGAGAACATGGAAAAAAAAAATTCATTTGGAGAGAGTGAACAAACGGCAGTACTTGCCATTTGTATTTAAGTAGCAAATGGGTAATTTTCAAAAACTTTTTTACCCAAATAAAAAATAAGTCGAAATTAATGTCACAGGCAAATAGCATCCTCCATGGAGCCATGTAAAAGAAAAACTTACGCCAATGAAATTGACCGGTCCATGCTTACTAATTTACATAAATGCACTGATTACTTCCATTTCAATGAGCAGCAATTTAAAAATGTGGTGACCTTAAGGGTTCTTTCAATTTTTTTCTAGGTCTTCCTTGGTAATTAAAAGATGTTGAAGCAAAAGAAATAGAAGCACTACCAGAATTCTGTTTCAACCAGGGAATGCCAATTGTTGCCAAAGTCGGTGAATATGGGAGTACAGTCGCCTGAACTTTAGTTTGATGCCTCAGGTACAAACCATAAAAGAAGGATCTTAGCCTTCCAGTTTTGAAGTCATACAAACATAAACTACCTCGTATAGTCATATACACAACTTCATCATGGAAAGTTTGAGCGTCCACTACAAAATAATTCCCAATCATTTCAGGAGAGTTCAGTACACAATAGATATACCGATCCCTTGATTCTTCACCAAATTGATCTATATTTATATGGTGCTTAAGAACCCAAATGGGCTTGCAAGGATCTGTTAACATCCAGACCCTAAGTTCAGACATTATCTACACACACATAATGAAGATACCCATCTGAATCCCCAAGGCAAGCCAGTCTTGCACCTCCATCCAACCACTTAGAACCTGGTACTGTAATGACTCCAGATAACTCCTCATCCACCTCAACAGTGATAATGTCTGATTGCTCGTCAACCAGTAAAACCTTCCATTAATATAAATATGTTTGTTCTCGTGAAGCTCATCCTTGCAATAGCAAACTTCAAGGAAAGTTTTCCATTTCCCTGTCTCCGATGAGTAGATCACAAAGGATTAGGAATTTTTTTCATGTTTTGGACGCTGAATTAATGCTGACCACTTTAAAGCAAGGCATCATCTTGCTGAAGAACCAAATGGGTAGAAAGCCAATCCAAAGATGTCACCAACATGACAGACAGTGTCTTAGGGTTATCTATTCTCGGGTCATTGGGATTCAAACAAGCATCTCAGGGACATCTAGATATCCAGTTTGACAACTCTTTTAGTGTTCTTAACAATTTGCTCCATTTTTTTTTATATCTCCTCCGTAAATGATATACTGAAGTTTTTATATCTCCTCCATTTTTTAAAACTCTTTCTGTAGTTTTTTTGGGAGCCACAAATGATATACTGAAGCCCACGATGTCACTTTGCAAAGGGAGGCAATAAAACTTTCTCCCTCGAGATTTTTGACACCCAAGCAGGCCATACCATCCTATTTAGTAGGGAAATAATTCACCAGGCAAGCCCCACGACATGCTTCTAAATTATCTTTGTAAAGAGCACTCAAAGAACAAGTGACTCCTCTCTATAACCCTTCCTACAGAAAAGACAAGCACAGTCCCCTGTTAAGCCCCGTTGCACCTACCTTGCTCTTGTTGATCATATGTCCTATTTACCAAGTTGCCCTTCAACAACACCTCATGGACCTACGCTACCCACAAGAAACCAGCTTGAGTGGACATATTCAGTATGTGGTTTGTAAGTACAGCCATATTCTAAGTTTCCTCCCTTTTAGGCCCCAAACCTTCCATTTTTAGTGCATATTTGATCCCACAGAGGGAGCACTGCATGAGCATTCTTGACCAGTATAGAAGAAAAAAAAGAGAAAAGATAAAAGATAAACCTTATATATCAAAAGAAAAAATACATCACAAACCCATCCCACCCAACCCACGCAACCCACCCATTTAACATTCATTCATATACATAATTACAAATGCTAAAAACTTATAAATTACCAAGAAACAAACACTGAGGAAAAAAATAAATTTTGAAGAACACAAAGAACAGATGAAACCAAGATTCCAGAAACCCTAGCTCTGAAGCACTAAGAAATTGGAAAACAATGTGTGGTAATGTGGAAGAATGCCGGCGTTCTTGCCGGCTCAAGAGGCTTTGTTTCTCATTCATCATAGGATCCTTGAGAGCTCTCACTTATGGAATTCGTAATTGGTGATTGGATTTGATGAAACGTTAGGGTTTTGAGAATTTGCAATCAGTTATGAAGCTGTTGCACTTTTGGATCAATTTTACCACCCCTAAATTTTCAGTGACCCTCACCAACTCATGAGCAAGCAGGATGTTTTCAGAGATACTCATCCCCTTGACAAAGTTTTTGTCAGAGATATGATTAAAAAAAAAAAAAGAGTCGGTGTTAAATTATTTCATTCTAGCAGCCAAGTCAGAGCTAATATGATTAAAAAAAAAAAAAAGAGTCGGTGTTAAATTATTTCATTCTAGCAGCCATAGAGTTTATTAGCAAGGATTTTGGAAATACACTTAAATTGCAAATTACAACATGATATATGTCTGTAATCATCAACTCTTGATGGGTTCTCAACATTGGGGATCAAATTGAGAATAGTGGAATTTTCTTCTCCAAGAAATCCATTAGATTGGAATAAGGAAGTCACTGCCAAGCACACATTTTGTTTCACAACTAACCAGTAAATTAAATTAAAAAAAAGAACCTGAATCCATCAGGTCCATCACTCCCAAAAGAGAATGTAGATATTTTCTCCTACTCCTTTAAGAAAACAAAGAACGAAATTCTACTTCAACTAGGAAAAGACAAACAACACAGAATCCTAATTCAACTAGAAAAAGGGAAAGATCGTAAAATCCAAATTCAACTATAATAATAAAAAAATAAAAAATAAAAAACACAAAACACAAAATCTCATTTTAACTAGGAAAATGAAAACAGTAAAGATGCAAAAAATTTCTTACAATTGATCTGCAACAAACATGCAAAGCAATATGCTCATGCTCTATCAATTGGTTAAAAATTAGAAGTCAATGGTCAAAATTAAATGGAAACCAAAAGTTCAACAAATCCCATATAATCTTAGCAACCAATACAAGAAGAAATAAATAAATAAGTAGAAATTAGTGTCACAGGCAAACAGCATCCACCATGGGGCCATGTCAAAGAAAAACTTACGCCAATGAAATTGACCAGTCCATGCTTACTAATTTACATAAATGCACTGATTACTTCCATTCAATGAGCAGCAGTTTAAAAATGTGGTGACCTTAAAGTTCTTTCAATTTTTCTCTAGGTCTTCCTTGTTTTCAATTTTTTTCTAGGTCTTCCTTGGTAATTAAAAGATGTTGAGGCAAAAGAAATAGAAGCGCTACCAGAATTCTGTTTCAACCAGGGAATGCCAATTGTTGCCAAGGTTGGTGTATATGGGAGCACAGTGGCCTGAACTTTATTCATATGCCTCAGGTACAAACCATTAAAGAAGAATCTTAGCCTTCCAGTTTTGAAGTCGTATGAACATAACCTACCTCGTATAGACAAATACACAACTTCATCATGGAAAGTTTGAGCGTCCACTAAAAAACAATCCCCAATCATTTCAGGAGAGTGCCGTACACGATGGATATAACGATCCCTTGATTCTTCACCAAATTGATCTATATTTATATGGTGCTTAAGAACCCAAATGGGCTTGCAAGGATCTGTTAACATCCAGACCCTAAGTTCAGGCATATCTACACACACATAATGAAGATACCCATCTGAATCCCCAAGGCAAGCCAGTCTCACTACATATCTATCCAACCACTTAGGACCTGGTACTGTAATGACTCCTGATAACTCCTCATCTACCTCAAAAGTGATAATGTTCTGATTCTTCGTCAACCAGTAAAACCTTCCATTAACATAAATATGTTTGTTCTTGTGAAGCTCATCCTTGCAATAGCACACTTCAAGGGAAGTTTTCCATTTCCCTGTCTCCGATGAGTAGATCACAAAGGAGTAGGAATTTTGGTCATGTTTGGGACGCTGAATGCTGACCACTTTAAAGCAAGGGATCATCTTTGCTGAAGAACCAAATGGGTAGAAAGCCAATCCGAAGATGCTACCAACATTACAGTCAGTGGTTCTCAAGGTTAACCGTTCCTGGGTCATTGGGTTCCAAACAACTATGTCCAGCTCCTCAATATCCCTAGTTTGACGACTTCTATAACAGATGAGTCCATCACATGAAGCCATAATGACAGAAGTCGGTTCAGGGAAACTTTCATCCATCAATTTAAATATGCCCAATTCACCATTAACACTAGCGTAAAGGAAATAATCATCTCCACGAAAATTCCCCCCATACTCCTTAAACTCTTGAACAAGGAGTCCTGAAATGCATCTTGACCTCTGATGGTGAATACGCATAAAGGATGGATCAGATATAAGGCTCGTCCATCTCTTGGAGACACACTTGCACCTTAAAAGGTTCTTAGGTGACAAGCGACTTAAAATTTCCATTGCTAAATCTTCATTTGAAAAAATGACTTCCATTTTTCTTATGAACAAAAACCCAAGTTATAACAAGCTGCAAATGATACAAACAAGAAAGTATTACTATAAAGTATAAACCCAAGTCATAACAGATATAATCACTTCAAAAATCTGCAGTGACAACAAATTGTTACAAAATAACAGAGGTCCAAACTAATGTCCCAATTAATACAGTTTTCAAGACCTGTAAATACAGTTCACTTTTGTCCTATATTGACATTTGACTCCAATTGAAGAAGCAGAATGGAAGACATTTGGAGTGTTTAATTTATGGGATAATTACACTTTACCCACCTGTGGTTTGCCTCTAATTCGATGTGCCTATCCGTGGTTTTAATTTTGACACTTTGCCCACCTGTGATTCTCACCATTACTATGCTGTAACCCACCTCTCCATTTTCCGTTACTCTAACACAGAAAATGTAAAAAACAAAACCCCAAACGGATCAAAACACTCCTCACATGAAGAACATACACCTAGAAAACTAATACAAATCAAATTAAGCAATACCGTTTTAGCCTAACTCTCATAGAAACTCTCATCTTTGCTCTCTCTCAAGTCAAATCCCAAGCTGTCCATGGCTCCGCTCAATCAAGTTTGCTCTCAGCGGCTGAGTCTCACAGTAGTTCACCACAGAGACGTACCACAGCAACAATAGAGATGCTCCCTGCGACAGTCCTTCTATGCGGTTAGGCAACACCAATGGCTAATGGAGAGAAGTAGATTCAGCCATGGCTATGGTGTCATGGGTCTTGGCTTGGTGGGTTCGGCCTTTGTGCTTTGTAACTTGGGCAAGGCGTTTGAGTTTGAATGGGGTTCTGTATTTTTTGGAAGAGATGGGTTTGGTGGGCTTTTGTTTTGTGGGTCCTGCTTGGCTGTGGCCTGTGGGTTTGTGTAGTTAAGGTGTTTGGGTTTTTGCCGAGGTTGTGGTTTGTTCTTGGTAGATTTTTGGAGTTTGGCTATGGATTTGTGTGGGTAAGGTGTTTGATTTTTGGATGTTGTGGTTTGGGTTCTGCTTGGCTGTAATTAATTTCTTCTTCTCTTTTCTTTTTTGGCTTTATTTCTTTGTGTAAAGTGTAACTCTTATTTCTTGGGACCCTTTTGCTTTGACAAAGCATTGATACAACCAGTCAGTCCAGATTGGATCAATCCATGTTTGTGTATGTTCTTCATGTGAGGAGTGTTTTAATCCATTTGGGGTTTTTCTTTTTACATTTTCTATGTTAGAGTAACGGAAAGTGGAGAGGTGGGTTACGGCATAGTAACGGTGAGAATCACAGGCGGGCAAAGTGTCAAAATTGAAACACAAGTAGGCACATCGAATTAGAGGCAAACCACAGGTAGGTAAAGTGTAATTATCCCTAATTTATTCTCCAGATTCCATTATATGCTAAGGGTCACACATTTCACATAAGCGTGAGTTCCTCTCTCTCTAAGTCCAAACAGCCACATCAAACAAGTAGAAACTCACCATATAGGCAGATATCCAAACTAGACCATATCCTCCTACCAGATTTTCACACTCAGTTATTCATATAGTTATAATTGATGTAGGGAAATTTGGAATTTTTGTCTATGTCTGCTAGTGGTGGATTTAGAACAGTTACAGAAAAGGGTTATGAGGGTTTTTATATATATATATATATATATATATATAAACTCAAGAGTGGTTGGGTGAGTTACATGAAGGTTTTTTGCTATAAAAAAGTATGTGGTTTCAACAGGAAAAAAAAAAAAAAAAAAACTTTGATTTTTGATTGAAAAGAGCTAAGAAGAGCTGGGAATTGATATTCTGCACAATTTGTGAATAGAGTGCAGTTGAAAAAGAAAAAGAACCATAATCAAATTTCTCCCAAACCTCAAAAAACTCAATATTTCATTGATAAAAAATATTAAATTCTTTAATAAAGTTGTCCTTGAAAACCAAAATTATGAAAATTCTGAGTCCTAATTTCTCAAAAGATTTTTAAAATGCAAGGAAAAAAAAAAAAACCAACATTAACATAGTCCTCTCTTAAAGTTGATTTCTCTCATTTTAAATTCCAAACTTCTTTCTCAACAACCAAACAGAGCAAGAAGAATCTATATAAATTCAACCAAAAAAAAAGCTATCTTTACTACCACTACGGAGTGTGTGATACTGAATGGTTTTTGCATAGATAATATATCTGAGATTGAAATCACATGAAAGTGAAAGTTTTTACCGTTAAATTGCAGAGAGACTAAAGTGAAATTCAGATTGGCAAGAGGGTAGAAAGTAAAGTGTTTTGGATCCTTGGTTGATTTTACTCAAATTGTAATCAACTTGATTAAGTAAACAATTATGTATTCAGATTAAATTTCTTAATAACCATAGTTTAAACATATCACTGAATAATGATGAAATGCAAGAAATTAAATACACAGCCCTATGGCAAAGAAGTGAAAAACCTACAAAAGCATCTATAGGAAACGCCACTACATGGATAAACAGTAAAACTAAGAAGAATTTCAATATTTAGAATTGAAGTTTGCAGTAGAGATACACTCATATCCCTATTCTTTCCCCTATAGAAACTTATCGATGTTACCACACAATTTGCTCCAAGTTGCTTGGGTAGAACAAGAGTCCAATTTCTATCCAATTTCTATATGAACACAAGTCACAACTAGATGGTGGTCATGTCAACAAAAACAAAAAACGGATGGTGCTCATATAGAAATTTTCAAACTAATAAGCTAATATATTAGGTTGCAGATAATAAATGTGGAAAATGTATACACATTGCACTTGTGTAATATAAGAAGAATGCCCTACATGAAAATCATTATAAAAAAATTAATGACATGGTAAAATTGATATGTAATTCAAAATTAAAGAATTTGTGTTTGTGTGTCTCTCATGTGCATTGGAAGTAGAGGTAATTTACACAACTTTAAAGAGCAACAACCATAGAGACACATTGTTTCCATGGTAATTTAAAGTGATAATTTTTTTTAACCATGCTTCTCATCCCTATCTTTTGAAACTTTAATTAACGAGGTATTCCATGTAAGAAAAGCACATAACAAAGACCCAAAACACTACTACATGCCATCATATATATATATATATATATACTTACAGCCAAAGCTGAAAGAAAATCTAAAATCTAATTATATTCTTTTTTTTTTTTTTTGGGAGAATAATTATATTCTAAATTGGATAGCTAATTTTGACCCACATGTCCCATTTAAAATTTTTAATTTTTGTGCCAAAATGAATGATGCATTAACACTTGACATAAAAACCACGAAGACTACAATAATAGCACTCAAACCACCGCACACCCTTTGTGCGATAGTCACTTTACAAGTATAAAGGCTTGTAGAGTGTAAGGACAAGGGCCGGGTTCAAGCTTTTAAGAGGGAGTTTCACACATATACACCTAGATTAGGCTAGAGTAAAATTCTATCTTGTAAAAAGAAAAAAAAAAAAAAAAAAAAGCACTCAAACCTCTTAAAGCTTATCTTTTTATTTAAAAAAATGTATTAAAAGAAATATGTGCCTCCTCTCTTACATCACATACATAGACAACTGATCTTCCCACCCTAATGCTCTCAGTTTCTAGCCTTTTTTAGTCCCTCAAATTCCTTTCTAAACTCAGTTACCGAGGCCTTTGCACAGCCACAGCATTAAATTCTCCAAAATATAGTTTTGTCATAGAAAACTCAGCATGAAATTCAGAGGGCTAAACGTCTCAAAAGTTTTGAAAAACAAATAGGATGAAAAGGGATTCCATAAAACTGTGACAATCATAACATAGTCCTCCTCTTGTGACAGTAAAATTGATTTCTCTCAATTAAATACCAAATTTCTGTGTCTCAGCAACCAAACAGAGCATGAAGATTAATCAATATAAATTCAAACAATACAAAAAGTAATAAATATAACAAAAGAAGCTATCTTTACTACCTGTATGATTTTTGCATCACATCAAAGAATCATTCAGAGAGAGAGAAAGATGATAGTTCTGATAATAAAAATCAGATGAAACAGAGAGTTTTTTTTTACCTTTTTAAATAGTAGAGAGACCGATCGTGGTCTATGTTTTCCCGGAGAGAGTGGAAAATAAACATCATAGTACGCCGACCAAACTGGTTTTTAGATTCGGCGATATGTACTTAGTGAAAATTGTTTTTTTTTTTTTTTTTTAAACTTCGATGGCTTCTAGATTCGGTGATAAGTTATTAGTGTCTTGTGGTGAGTTCTAACTTAACTCGAGTTAGTAATACTTTTCGGGTTTCCATGCATTCATGTAATTATTACGAGATAGTACTTGTGACTTGTGACTTGTAAAAATTTGATAAGTTAAAAATAAAAATAAAAAAGTTAAAATATTTGTTTGATCCAAAAGCTGAGATTAAAAATCAATCTTCAACCTTTTTATCTCACCCTCTGGTCTAGTTTTGTTGCAATTATTAGTGCATATGTGATAAAAATCACCGGTTGAACTACAGTATCTAAGTAAAAATATTATTTTGGTCATTATATTTTGAAGTAATTGTTAATTTGATTCCTACCTTGTGAAAACAATCAATTGATTCGATGTTATTTTTAAAATTGCTGTTAATTAAGTCCCTACTGTCAAATCATAACTCTTTTTTACACTTTCTTAGCAACCAAACACAAAAACACAAAACAAATTTATTAATCTTCAACTAGTAGACACATATATCAACTCAACAACTACTGCAAACCTAGATTTGGACCCAAAATGACTACAAATTGAAAATAATAAGTACCAAATTAACTACAAGTTTAAAATAATATGGACCAGTTTGAATGCCACAAAAATGTAAAGACCAAATTAATTGCAAGTTGAAATATTATGGACCAAATTGATACTAACCCAAAATGGTACATTCACCAATTTTTTAACTAAAAGTCTTCTTGTAGATACTTAACATACTTCTCTTTTGGTCTAACAATGTTTCGATCTCTTCTACTTCAACATTTATTGATTGCCAAGGAAGACCAAGAAAAAAACTGAAAGAACAATTAAGGTCACCATAGTTTTAAAACCCAAATCAACCCAATATATGTCAAATGTGGGTCTTAGTACACACACAATCAACACCCAATTGATCTATGGCGTCACATCCACCATAAAAAGGATTTTCCTTGACTCTTTTTATTCTCATTAATCTTTTTAGGTTAAAAGTTGAAGAGGTATAAAGAGATTTGGTTTTGTGGCAAACAAGAAAGATCTTCATGAGTAGATCTTCTATGATAATAATTATTGAAACTTTGAATCCTAACTTTTATTGTTATAATGGTTTTGTTTTGCTTCATCTTTTTACATTTTGTTAAGGTCCAAAATATCACAAGCATTGTGTTGAGACCTAAAACATCACAAACATTGAAATCTAAAACCCAATTAAGCCCTTAAAGAAAGGGCAAGGCCCAATCCGCCAACCAAGACCCACTTAAAATAAGTAAAAGGAGGCCCAAACCCATGAATGGGCAAGTTTTGGGCCTTAGAAAAGAAAGGAAAAGGAAAAAGGAAGCTCAGCTTAGCCTTTGCAAGGGAAATTTCTTGGGGATCTTGGAAAAGGACTAGACCAGGATACCTTGGGACTCTTAGGAACTTGGGATCCTTGGGAAATGCAGAAAGAAATTAACTGGGATTGGGACAGCTCAAGAGAGCATGCTCATGGGCATAAAGAACAAAGATGGGTATGTCCTATTAGGCGCTCATGGTTTAGAAAAAGGCTGACGACTTAGGAATCAACAATTCATAAATAAATAAATAAAAAATAGCATGATACCTCGGGGAATGTAGGAAGGTAGACCATGAAGGAAGGTGGCTGGGATCTTTCAACTTGAGAGAGAGGAATCTGCCCATTTAGAGAAAATGACAAAAGGTGAAGCAGCCAAAAGGTGGGTCCGAAAAGGAGCATCTAGAAGCTTTGGAAAGAGAAGATTGAAAGTCAGCTTTTAGGATCTCTCAAAAGAGGAAGGTTAGTTGAGAACTTTTTGAGGGGAACCCTCAAAGGGGGAAAACAATGAGGAAATAAGGAAGGGACCAGCCACTAATGTTACTGACACAATATTGGTTCTAGTACCCAAGACAGCAAATAGAGGGAATCAATAGTACATAAAAAATCCTAGGAAGGTACTATAAAAGGGGATAAAGCCATCAATAAAACCCATTCAGCAATAGAGAATCAGAGCAAAAAAGTCCTTTGAAAAACGTCTTTAGAATTCATAAAAGCAGAAAAGAGGGAAAACATTGTGAGGGATCCTAAGATAGGCACTAAGGGATACACTTAGATTCAAAGGGATTCAAACCTTACAAATCTTAGAAGCCTACAAAGAGTTATCTAAGTCTATGACTTTTGAACTTATTTAGACCTTATGACATACCCTAGTGGAGAAAGGATCCTATGTACTAAAACTTAAAAAATAATGAAATATTACTTATCATTCTGATGACCTCTGCCGTTTTATTTGCCTTTTATTATTCCTTTACTATTACTTACTGTACAATACCTATATATTTTGTATGCATAAATGTGTATGTGTTGTAAGAATCATATTTTGTGCACAACTTGGTTCAAAATCAGCCCAACATAGCTGCGGTGAATCAAGCCTAGCCCACCAAACCACAAGCATAAGGCCCATGATCCCTGTTTTCTACCTGGGTCTAGATACTGTAAAAAAAAAAAAAAAAAAAAAAATCCACACCTTTATATTTGATTTTTTTCACCTATGTATGGTGAAGGCCCTAAAGTCAACATGAAATGCATGTTTTGGTATTTTCGATATAAGATTTTTTTTTTTTTTTTAATTTTTTGTTAAAAAAAAAAAAAGAAGGAAAAAGAAAAGAGAATTGCATCTCCAACTTATGAGTTTTGAAAAACCAAAAAACAAAAAAGTCAACAAAACTTCGACAATATATAGAACATATAGACCTTGATATTTATCTTGGATATATTGTATGATTAATTAGCATTTGTCTTAAAAACTACTATTATTAAACGGTAAATTAAATTAAAATTTTTTCTCAAAATTATTATTATTATATTTATATATATATATATATATTTTTTTTTTTTTGGGTTTGCTAGTTTGTTTGTTGGGGAAGAATGTGAAGTTCATGGTCTGGGGAAAGAAGAAATGTTCTTACAAAAAACAAAAGAAAAGTTAAAAAAAAAATATATATATATATATATATTAATTAGATTAATGGTTATTTTATTTTATTTTTTGAATTTTATGATCCAGCTTTTTTTTTTATTATTAATTAAATTTGACATGGCATTTAAAAATGCCAAATAATTTTTTTAATAATATTTTAATGGCCACGTAAGCACCATGTCAACAAGCATGGCACTCCATCTGCCATGTAAGAGTTTTCTGTTAGTGGGTTGACAGTGGGGACCAAAATAGTATTGATTTTCTGTTTTTAAGAATTAGAATAGTAGCAAAATCAAAATATGAACAAAAATAGAAATCAAGCCAAAATGTAAGGATCAAAAATATTTTTGCTTTCAAAGTTCGAACCATAAGTTGTACATGATCATATATGACTTGTGGAATTTGTCTTGTTTATGATCTTTGGTTTTGTTGTGGGGGAATCCGCATAACATCTAATAAAACTACTAATTGTCACGTAGAAGATATTTACAATGAGGAAATATGTTGATATTTGTGGCATTCTAGAATGAGATGCGCATGAGATGTACCTCGAGCATAGTCAATTTATGGAAGAATATATATATATATATATATATATATATAGATGCAAAATAATTTGGAAGAAGTAGTTGGGACAAGTCCAATGTGCAATGATGTAAAGGAGTTACCAATGAAGATACTAAATAATTGGCGAAAAGCACATTTTAGTCCCTACATTTTCAGGCGATTTCCATTTTAGTCCCTAAATTTTATTTTTACCGCTTTTAATCCCTATCCTGAAAAACGCTTCCATTTTTGTCCCTGCCGTTACTCATTTAACAGAAATATCATACGTGGCAAACAGTCCAACAGTAAATGCTGACGTGTCTATTAAAATAATATTAAAAAAAGCTACATCA
>NW_027069684.1:624839-634796 GCF_002906115.3 Quercus suber | reverse complement strand
GTGGGGAAGAAAAATGAAGAACACGTTCTTCATGTTCTTCCAAAAAAAAGGAAAAAAAAATTAATTTAACTAATTTCTTTTCTTTAAAAAAAATAATTAGGTTATAACTTTTTATATTATTTTTATTTGAGGTGGCTTTTTTTCAAAAATTAAATTGCTGACGTGGCATTTTGAAATATTATTTTTATCTGATGTAGCTTTTTTTAATATTATTTTAATAGACACGTCAGCATTTACTGTTGGACCGTTTGCCACGTATGATATTTCTGTTAAATGAGTAACGGCAGGGACAAAAATGGAAGCGTTTTTCAGGATAGGGACTAAAAGCGGTAAAAATAAAATTTAGGGACTAAAATGGAAATCGCCTGAAAATGTAGGGACTAAAATGTGCTTTTCGCCTAAGTTTTTTTGTTATAGTTTTGGAAAAAACTTTATTATTGAATTATCTTACTCAATTCAAATTCAAAATAATACTCCCTTTTTCAAATGATAAAGTTCTTTAAAGAAGAAAAAAAAGAGAGGAGGATTTGTCTAGTTGTCTTAAAATAAATAGAGTTTAAAACTAAAAGTTCAATATGCTATAGATTTATTATATTTAAAAAGAAATAATTCTTATTGAAATTGGTGTGACATTTAATATGGTTGTAATGAGTGATAAGTACTTGCACCAAAATTAAGTATTGACTTGACACATGGGACAAAATTCAACTTCAATTTTGGAATCTAATTGGATTTTCTCTCAACATTGGCTATATATATATGTATGTATGTATGTATGTATGATATGATATGATATTCTTGTTGTTTAGTTTAGTATTAATGGAGTTTTTTGATGACCTGAACAGAACTACTTTTCTTTCTTTCTTTCTGCGGAGGAATATTTGTGAATAACTCCTTGCAAATTTAGGACGAATACTAATTGTTCAAGTACCTAGACCATCCTACACTTTCACATTTTTCCTTAGTTCTTTTATAGTGACTTCAGGTTGAATAGTGGTTCTTTTTCTATTCACCTAAGAAATATTTACTGTGGGGTCTTGCAGGCATAAAGCTGATTCTTGACCTTTTTTTGGGTGAAATTTTGTCAGTGCCATTGCTCATATATCTTTTCTCTTTTCTTTAAAATAATCATAAATTTTGTGTTCCAATAATTTGTNATCAAGCTTATCAACTAAACCAGTGAAGGAATTCTAGTAGCGATTATGGAAGCTCAAAGTGCCGGGTAAAGTAAGCACTTTCTATGGCATGCATGCTCTGATTCGCTACCCACAAAATAGAATTTAAAGAAAAGGAAGATCATAATCGGTGATGGCTGTGATTTTTGCGTGGGGAATCAAGAACTCTGCTACATTGCTTGTGGGAATGTGAGGTGTTAAGGGCTGTGTGGGATGTTGACTTTAGCTGGATTGATCACAGGGAATGTTCAAGGAGCTCTCTCATTGACCTGATGGAGGTAATTGGTAATAAACCAAATGCCCTATAGGAGTTTGCAGTTACGGCTTGGATGTGGCGCTGATGAAATAAGATCATCGTAGATGAAAGATCATCTTCGCTGGACAGTGTGCATAGCGAGGCTGGCCAGTACCTCCATGAATACAGCAAGTTCAACACCAAACCTGTGATGCCAAAACCAAGAAAATGTGTCAAGTGAAAACCTCCAGATGTGGGCTGCTACAAAACTAACTTTGATGGGTCTGTTTTTGCAGAGAGTGGAGAAGCAAGTATTGGTGTGGTCATTAGAAATTCCAACGATGAGGTCATGGCCTCCTTATCGAAAAGAATTCTATACCCTTCATCTATTACTTTACTGGAATTGTTGGGTGCTAGACGTGCAGCTTTATTCATCAGTGAAGTGGGGTTGGATAATTCCATTCTTAAAGGATACTGTTTTACTTGTAAGCTCATTAAAGAGCTAGTCTTTTTCTCATACAGGTAGGTAGGCTAATTCGGTGGAAGATGCTTTGGCAAGAAAAGTCAAGTTGTTTGCACCATTGTTAGTCTGGATGGAGTCTGTTCCTCCAGACTTTATCAATTTTGCGATGGCTGATTTACCAACTTCTAATTAATAAAGTTATTGACTTCTTTCTCAAAAAAAAAAAAAAAAAAAAAAAAAAAAAAAAACCTAATTGATATTGTTTTTAATTTAATAATCAATAGATTTAATACAAACTCATAACTTTAAAATTTCTATTAAGCATACAATTTGATAATAATAACATCAAAATATTTAGGGTAAAATACAGTAACCTACCTTGAGGTTTGGGCTAATGCTAAGCAAGTCCAAGATTTTTCAAAATTAACTGACTTGGTCCCTACACACAATTTGGTCTTTAAACAGCATTAACAAACATTACTTTTATTTTTTTTACTCCCCCTTCTCTCTCTTCTATGTTCTCCCTACTCTCTTCTCTCGCTTCTTTCCCTGGCTTTATCTTAAACTTCTCTTCTCTTTCATACCATCACCATAACCAACAAAACTAAGTTAGTGAGGTCCATAGCCACCATGATTGGTGTTGAATCTTGATTTCTCTACTATTGTATTTGTCACGCCCCAAACCCAACTATAAAGATAGGCACGTGACAACTGCCGCACACTTATAAAGTAAGAACCCTACAAGTGTGCAAGGCCTTTTTAGCAACCAAAATTTTATCCTCAAAAAATTTAAATCAAATAAATCCAAAATACCTCAACAATTCCTTTATGAATAGATCTCCAATAATTTAATAGGAACAAAATCCAAACCTTATGTACATAATGCCAATTGGCCAATAAATATAAAACTATTAGAAGACCATCCTATCCCAAAATCACTAAGCTTCTTTTCCTGCTCACAACACAACATCAAAACTTCCAAAACTTGCTATTCTTCACAATCTGAAACTGGAGAGGAAAAATGGGTGAGTTGACAACTCAATAAGTAACCAAAATCCGAATAAGTTCTATCCAGCAATAGATTTGTAAAGTAATAAGATGTAATATGAATCTTCAAAAGTTATGATATGCTATGGGTTTTCAAAAATAGCTAAAGAAGTTTCATAATCTTAAAGTAGTACGTTGCAAACAGATCACATACTTTAAACTGACAATTATATCATAGATGGTTTAGAAAGTAGTTAATTTACCATATATCAAAAGCTATAACTTACAATAGGTTTCAAAAATACATAAACAGTTTTAATGACTCAAAATAGTTAAATATTCAAATGTAATTCACATTTTTAACAATCTTATGACTATGGTCACGCTATATCCCCGTGACTAGGCATCAGAGTACCAATAAATAACCCCCATTAGCTAGGTATCAGAGTACCAATAAATAACCCCCATTAGTTCGGGTATCATAATACCAATGAATAACACCCATTGGCGACTGAGTATCATAGTACCAATGAATAACCCCAATTGACTGGGTATCAAAGTACCAATGAATAACCCCCATTGGTTTGGGTATCAGAATACCAATGAATAATCCCATTGGCTGGATATCAAAGTACCAATGAATAACTCCCATTGGTTTGGGTATCAGAATACCAATGAATAACTCCTATTGGTTTGGGTATCAGAATCAATTCATAGTCAAATTGTCCATAAAAATATATCTTATTCAAATACATACATATATATATATATATAATCATATATTCAATCTCAAATATATTTGTGATATTTCTATACTCTTTACTTTAAATCAATATAGCTAAAAACAATGCTCATATATAATTGTGAAAATAAATCAATAAAAATAAATTTGTGATCTTATATTCAATGCTCATATATAATTGTGAAAATTCTTTATTCTTTACTTTGAATCAGTATAGCTAAAAACAATTAAATAAAATACATCATATATTCAGTGATCAGATACATTTATGATAATTCTTTACTTGAAATCAATAATACAATAGAAATAAAATTGTAACAACTGCAAACAATGTTCAGTAGTTAAATTACGCAAAATAAAACCAATTAGGATAAGATTACTTACCTCCAAAAGCCATACTAAAAGAAACTTCTCCCTAACACTTCTTCTAAAATCCTTAAATCTCACCTAACAATTTTTCAAATATCATTTACTCATGTAGGGACTCAGTTTGGATTGACCCTGAGTATGAGTGGGTTTTCAGCCCAATCAAGCCCAAATAATAAATTTATAGAGAGTGGGTTAAAGGTTTAGGCGCTGGCCGTCGTTCATCAAGTATGAACTCTCCTTTATAAAAGAAAACACTTAGAATTTATTTACAACTAGAGGGATGCTCCTCGGCCCGTGGCCGAGGAGACCCTTATTTTCTCTCTTTTTTTTCCTCCCCCCCTTTTTTACTTTACTTGCTTTTCTTATATAGTCTTCATCTTCCTATCTCCTTATTCCATCTGTTGATCATCCATTTGCCTCTCTTCTGGCCGTCCGTCCCATCAGAGGCCTTATCAGTACTTAAGTGGTTCACTCTGACCAACGTTGCCCTGCTAAGGGGTTATCTCCCCATTAATGCGGCAAGGGGGGTTGGGTGAATGCATTAAATGCGAGGGTGACAGCTTACTTTGAGGTTGGTCTTTCCCAAAAATCATCCTTGTCAGGCCGAGGATGAAGAGGTCCTCGGCGTGGGTTGGGAAAAGAGATTTTCCCCAATTTAGCCTTGAATAGTCAGTATTCCTCGGCGTGGGCCTTGGGCCTGCTACACGATGGGCCGAGACTATCAGGCCCAAGGGCCCCACAATAGCCCCTCAAAACCCTGCTGCACGTTCCCTCGGACGGGGAGGAGGGTTTTGATACCTGCGGGCCTTCTAAACGAGTCGCCCCACTTCGGTTCGTGTTAATGCTGGCGACTTTTTGACTGCCCGATGCGCGTTTTTAGCGTTTCAAGACTTAATGGGTGCCCACATTAAATTTTGGCGGCACCACGTTTCCCACTTTCAACGGTATGATCTCTTGCTTTTATGGGCAAGCGGTTACATTTGGGGAACCTAAGGGGGAGTATGAGTACCTGTTTGAACCGCCTGATTTCCTCATTTTCGCGCTTACAATTATTGATGCGTATGATTTGAATCTGGTTCGACTTGCACACTATCTGAAGAGCATCGTGAAACTTTTGTAAGTCTTCTTCTTCTAGTGACCCCAAATTTTCCTTAGTTCTATCCCTTCTTTTCTTCTGGAATTTTTAGTTGTCCTTGGGGGGATGGGTAAGTTTAAGAAGTTGGTTGAATCCGACGAGATGATGAACAAATTCATCGTAGACTATGGGATACCCAATAATGTGAGTCTGAAGTACTGTGAAGAAAGGGAGTGGTATATTAGGAGGAGAGAGGGTGAAGTCGTGATTCCGATAGTCGCCTTCGTAGAGGGAGGGATGAGAATCCCTATGAGGCCAGTGACTCTCAACTACCTTAGGCATTTCCGCCTGGCTCCTACTCAGTGTACCGTGAATGTATTTAGGATATTAGGGTGTGTAGATACCCTGAATGAGAAAATGGGGCTGAGACTGACTCACCACAATGTGAACTGGTGCTACAACCTTCACCACCTGAGGGGTAAGACGTACTATATGAAGACAAGGGACGATAGGGTTCGTCTCATCCAGTGTCTTCCTGATTCCAATAAGGGGTTGACACAGGATTTCCTCATAGTGTCGGGGGAGTAGCACAATGGTTTTCACTGCCCAACAGTAGAGGGGGAGCCAGGTAGGGCATCCGAAGTAAAAGACAATCTAGGTTTCAGTATTTTCAAGTTTTATGACTGCATATTCGATTTGGTTGATTAACCATAGGAGTTTCATTTTTCTTTTCGCAGATCCGCAGGCCTTTGCACGTCATTTCCACCTGGTTAACAAAGCGGATTTGGAAACTGTTCTTAGGTCGAACCTTTTCCTGAACGAAACTGATAACCAGGTCAGAGCTGCTCATCAAATCCTCGGATGCGACCCAGCTCAGAAATCATTCCCAGTCCCGAAGCATGTAATTAGAGCTCGTGATCCTCGGCTTACGCAGATTACATAAAAAAAAAAAAAAAAAGTAATCAATTGCTTCAACTATGCTAAGTGCTAACTATCTGACGGTGCGATCCAATGCCTCCCGTTGACGAAACTCTTGACGAGGAATGGATGGGCCAACGTGAAATCTAACTCAGGGGCCCATGATACTCCTTTTAAAGTCTCAGCTCCTGGGCCCCAACATTTGTACACTCCCATAAACACAGTCCTGAAAGATAGTAAATCTACTGTTAATAACACCCCCTCCAAATCTTTTTGAAAAAAAAAAAAATCCAACTATATTGGCTTAATGCAAGGTGCTACATTTGAAATTAGAATAATTTAATACAACAATACAATGGAGCAGTATAGACTTAAGTCCCATAGATTAATGAGTCCAAATAGAACATTATTACTATAAGACCTAGGAAAAAGATAAAAGGGGAATTAATATTTTTAATTATTCAAACTCTAGCCTAGTAAAAGCACCAATAATATGTTTTGTGAAGAAAAATCTCATCCTACAAGGCTACAACTATTGACTTTTTTTGAGCTTTCAAGTGTTTCAACGACATAATTTGTTGACTAATTTTAGTGCCATTGTGGGCTTTATCAGCACGCAATTGTGAATACAAAAGGACACATCTCTTTTTGTTCCCCCACCCCCCCCTTAAATTTAGCCTTTTTGGTCCTCAAAAATCATGAGGATCAAACTTCAAACCTGATTTTTAAACACTGTGGACCGAACCCACAAAGCCCAAGAATCAAAATAGGGGGGCCCCAGTGATGAACTTGTCAAAAAGGCATTACTGGGCAGTGGGGCTCCCTAAATTTATTAAAATCATATCGACCATAATAAATGGGCATAATTGAGAATTAAGAAATGATAGTGAAGACGGAGCAACAAAAATATGGAGTGGGGCCTCATGAATGATTACCTGTTGTTGTTGTTTATGTTGTTGGTGTGGTCCCAGTCATCCCAGCCACCATGTGCAACGACATCGTCGAAGTACGTGTAGGAGTAGACAATTCTGGCATACTGGCCCATGGCTCGGCCCACGTAAACTGGTCCTGTACCCGTGACCTTGCACCGAACAAATGCGAAACCCGTCTTCTCATCCGCCTTTTTTCGGAATTGTGCCGCTATGGATCCGAACCTTGTGGCTATTGAATGTAGCTCACAGTCCTGAGCCAATCAACCATTATTTTACAGCGGAAGAAAAAAAATACATATTATAAATTACACCTTTAATTTTGACAGGATTTTAATTTACTTCTTTAGTTTTTTTCCTCCAATCCGCTAATTTAGCGCCCCCCACCCCCCCCAACCCCCGGCCCCCCAAAAAAAAAAAAAAAAAAATTCAATGAGTCAAGTAAATAATACCAATAATAATGAATTTTTTTTTTTAAAAGGTAATTTCAGAGAACACTATTTGGCCATGCACAATATAGTCTAATTATTGTTTCGCACTCTATTATGTGAAATGTTTCACATAATATCTATACCTTCAAACTAAGTATCTACATTTTACGCATGATATAAAATAGTATGGATGTTATTTTGGATTTAAAACAATCAAAGCTGCATTATTTAGTCATTAGTCATAAGACTTGTATTGTCAGTGCTACTTCAAAATTTAGATTCAGCTGAAGCCATCACCTGCATGCAATGAAAAACGTGCTTCACGCATCAATTGCATGTGATGGAATCATATTAGAGCATTGTTCATCACTTTCTTGGTCTTTTTTCTTTTTCTTTTTGGTAGACAACTACCCAACTCCGTACTGCTTCTTATGACTCACTTCATGAGAGGCTATACCTCTAATTTGATAGACTATGCATAATATTATAATGAAAAAAAAAATTACGCATAATAACATGTGGTGTGGGACATACATCGTATATATGACTGCATTCTATGGTCAAAATTCATGCAGGTATGAATTATATTAAGTAATTAATTCAATCCCATGGATCCCATTTATCCAATATTTAAATATAAAGGGCATTAACCAAATCTAGATGCCATACCGCATACTTCATGCCTACTTTCTATTTTAAAGCATGGATAGCGCATGCTTCATTAGCGGGAAAAAAAGAGGAAAACGAAAAATTGAACTTTTGGTCAGAAAAAAGTTCTCCCTTTGATGCACAACAGGAAGCAGAAAAATAGCTGACAGCCTTTTCACCTTTTGCTTTGCTCGGCTGACTATAATGCTCATCTCCATAGAATAATCTTAACAATCAGCTTTATGTTATATATAAAAAAAATTTCCTTTTTCTTTTTCAGCAAACAGGTATGTACTAGTAGTTTAAGCTTGTATGGATAATCCTATTCTAAGTTTAGCAATTAAGGCATGGTTACCTTATTCAGCAAAAAAAAAAAAAAAAGGCACGGTTACCTTGTACATGGAGCGTCCATTTCCAAAAATGAAGTCTATGGAACCCTCAATGCGACACTCCTTGAAGTAATGCCGGCCAGTGTCGTCGCAAAGGGTGTCTTGTGCACCATAGAATCCACAGCCGGAGAAGTAGGCCTTATCCCCCGATATCCGAAACGCCACCGCTTGTCCTCCCTCCTTGCCCGGCATTGGTGCTGGTGCTGTATTCTGCAGCAATAAACACAATCATATAATTTACGCACATACACCAATTATCACATTTTACATATGTAATCATATTATTAAGGGACACAAAATAGCTATATTTAACTATATATGCATCATTAAAAGCATCATTAGAAAATTAAAGAAGAACAAGCAGCAATATATGCACTCTCCCTTTACAATTAAGGACAAAACGTACATGAGTCAGCTAAAGTTGTATCTATATGCACTTAGATTTCACGAAATCTAGTAGTGGCAGTATGGTATTTTTACTCTCAAGAAAGAGAGAAAGGATAAGACAAATCTTGAACAGTACTATACCTTGAAGCTAATGTTTCTTGCAGAAAAATAATTGGCAAAAACTGAGACAGAAGCTGTTCTGTAAGTGCGCAGCTGTTGGCCATTGGGGCCACGGTCACTGGCTCGGTCGTGCCATTCAATCACTGTCACGTCCCTCCCCGCTCCTTCAAATGTTATGTACGGCTTAGTCACGGGCACCACTACCTTCTCTCTGCACCCCCCACCACACCATATCATTAGCAATCAGATAATAATCTACTCCCCCATTTGATTACCATTTTGAAAGCATCTTCTCACTGATCTATAAATTAATACATGGATTCTAACAATAACCTTTCTCACCATTTTTTCACAATGTTTAGTGGTCGGTGCATAATAAAAGTGTTGTTAGCAGTGTACCAGTTATAAGTGATATACTTCAATTGCAACAAATGTCAAAAGTTATGAAAAAAAAAATATATTATGTTTTTAACACTACTCTAATAGTAATGATTTTGAATATATAATTTTTTAACAATTTTTTTTTTTGACAATTAATATGCTGGATTAGTGTCAAATAAAAATGACGATGATAGACTGAGTAAAAGTGGTGTTATTTTAATCACAACATGCTTGTATTAGTAGTCGTACAAAATGTTATATCTTTACTATTACTCTAATTATAAAATGCTTAACAAGTATTATTTTGTGTTAAATTAAAAAAAAGAAAAAAAAGGCTTAAACCGTAAAGAATTTGACAGTCCATTAGGGCTTTGCCTCATGAACATTGAACAGAGATAATTGACTAAAATCTTCTCCTTCACTTCTATTTTCCTTAAGTACTCCTTAAAAAAGAAAAGAACAAGAAAAAACAAAACTGGACAAACCAAGCGATAATAGCGCAAAAAGAGTGGGACCAATGCAAAATATGATTACATGTAATTTCCGGCACTAATCCGAATGACAACGTTCTCCGTATTATTAGTTGGGACAGAATCAACGGCGGCTTGGACCGCCCGGAAATCTCCAGACCCATCAACGTTAACGGTGATGACACGGTGGCCGATGGGTCCGACCCACTTGTGGTGGTGCTTGGTTGAGTTTGTAGAA